>NW_020442433.1:171839-189743 GCF_000699045.2 Agrilus planipennis
GTTATGTCTGCATCCTTTAGGCTATAAATTTACACAGAATTACCATTTTTTATGCTGAATATAACTATTCTTTTTATTTTGATTCCGTTGACGGCAATTTTCACTATCTTAATCGCTTATTTTCCTACGAATTTTTAACAAAAACTGAAATACAAGCAAAAACTAAATAAAAAAATAATTTTTTAATATGTTAATCAACGATAGAGCTGACGCTTGTAGCGCGCCAAGAATATTTTTTCCGTATTCCTGAGAAAATTTTGAAGGAGTAAGCAAATTTTCAGCAAAGAGTCTAAAGTTGTCACTAGAATTAATTAGTTTTAGGCTGTGGGCACCGAACTAAATATGATAACTCTAGAAACTCACATTTTCAAACTTATTTGGTTATATTATGATTATTAATTGAAAAAATTTTATATTACATTATAACTATCCATTCTTTTTAACTATGTACATTTATATTACCTGAGTTTTAACTAGAAACATTTTCATCAAAAAAAGGTGCAACTTCGCATTAAATACAATGTTTTATAGTGCGTAACTATCCAATGAATGGAACCAATATGGCAGACGAGTATACCTCCTTCTTATAGAGCTCTATAAAAAGGGACGGGTAATGTTTTTGAGAGGTAGAACCAGACCACGTTTTGCCACTGGGCAACTCAAAGTCAAGGTTCATGTCAATCCAAATTATCTCTGCTTTTTTTTAATTTAATGCACATTCCTATTTACCAATTTTTTTACGCTCCATTTGCTTCAGGTTAAGTTTTTGCTCCTATCTGTATGTCTTTGTAGTTAAAATCTATCAGTTTACTGTACCAATAATTCATTTTCAATGTGAATTATGTTTTAATGTTATTTTAGTTCTACTCTATTTCAACTAATGTGTATTTAATTCTAACGTTATAATTACTCCAACCATTTTCCAACAATAAACATTTGTATGACGCGTGTTTAACATGCTGCATAATTTAGAAATAGATGCCAAATTAAATATTCTTCAATCTTTAAACTCATTGTGAAATAGAATTAAATAGTAATTCACCGCTTTTAAACTTATTAAAGTTTCACCTCTACTCCTATTGCCGACATACCTACACTGTGCGTTTTCAGGGCAGCGTTTCAGTGAAACAGGTTCCACCAAGCTTCTCCACTGTAAAAAATGTATAGTCGGGATGCTGTATCGATCTGTTTCTCTTAACTATACAATTTCAGAAGTACAGTGGAGACGCTAGTGGAACCGATCTTCCTAAAACTAACTTGCAGTAAACACAACTGCACAGTATAGACTGGCAGTTATGTTTAGCTTTTACATATAAGTGACCATCTACACAAAACAGTCATTAGTGTAAAACTCAACCAAAGAAGTGAAGCTCAACTAAACTTCACAAAGATAAAGTGTGTCATTTTTAAATAGTTTGAGAAGTTTATCGAAACAAATTAGATAAATAACTATATTAATTTAACCTTAGGTAATTACCTGCTACGGAGGATTGAAAATTCTTGTNTGACCTTTTCTGTGGTCCATTACTCGCGGCACAGGTGGTACACTTCTTACACTAATTCTTGACATCTTCCTCACAGTTCACCCAATAAAATCGCTCTCGAACTTTCCCAAGCGTTTTACTCCAAAATGACCACCAGATGATCCATCATGAAGTTACTGGAACACCTCTCTAACCTTGTTTGGAGGAATAACCAGTTGCTTCCTATTTTCCCCTCCATCGGGACTTTTAGCAACACGCTTCAGGATGCCATCCTCCAAAATCATTGAGTCCCACTGAGCCCATAACAATTTTAGTACTTGGATACGGGAAGAAATTTGCTGCCACGTTGGTCGTTTTCCCTCTCTTTTCCATTCCAACACCTTCTGCAAGTCCGGGTCGTTTTCCTGGTCGTGTTTTATATTTTCAGGTAACCACTCGTCATCGATTACCGTGACGCGTCGAATTGTTTCTTCATTCTTTTCCATTCGATTACACTGCTTGCAGTCTGTTTGACAAGATCTTCTGGAAAGTGCATCAGCATTTTTGTGTCCAGTTCCAGGTCGATACTCTACGTCAAAATCATATTCCTCCTGTTGACGTCGAGTACTTGGGGAAGGAGTACTTTTCCTACACTGCCTCCTCATATGACCTAGTTCGCCTCAATTCCAACATCTTAGCTTTCGAGTTTCTTTATCGAACTTAGAGATGATTCGGCAGACGGTTTCCTCTAAAGATTCTGACGAATCCGTTTCTTTACGCAGTAGCCGAACCCTTCCCTGCTTTCTATAGGCCCGTTTAACAGTTTCGTACTGCAATGCACGAGCCAATGCATCAGCTAGCGTCTTAAGTCGGTCAAGGCGTATTCGTTGTTGAGTGTCAGTGTCCCGAAGTCCATCAGTATAGGCCAGTCGAGACAGTCTCGCAATATCGGCCTCGAATTCTTGTAGGTATTTCCTTGGTTTCTGCTGACACCTTTTCGGTTGGATGTGATACACCGCTGTTAAATGAGCCTCGCCGTAGCGCAACTCTAGCCGTTTTACCAACAGTGACAGCGACTCTTGCTTAAACCATCCTTTCTGACCTGCCACAAATTCAGGATATCGATTGGCATCCTCTTAAGGTAGTGAGATCAGGGTGACGAACGCATTTCAATTCTCAATTGCATTTGGGACATTTTTGTACTTGTCGATACATCGCTCTTGTCTATTGCCTACTCTGCACGTGTTGCTACTAATTTCTCTTCAAAATTCGAAGTAATAAACTTTTGAGTAAACCATCGAACATTATCGTACTCGCTCACTAACATAATTGTTGTTGTATGTTATATTACGTTAGATCCAACGAAATAAATAGTTTAATTAGGCTGCAAGAATCCCTAACAAGTCCATATATCATTGGAAAGCTCTAGAATAAAGAAGAACGAATCCGACTTAATCAAAGACATCTATGAGAAGTTTCTACTGATCGTGTCTTACTACGCCCCCCCCCCCTGAAAAATGTACATCGTTGGATAGCTCCATAAGAGAGAAGAACGAATTTGACGTCAACAACGAATTTCATCGAAACTTCTGGAAGTTTTCACGTATCTCGAGTAACCCTAATAAGTCATTCACCTTTAGAAAACTCGCCAAGAAAAAAGAACGATTTTACCAAAATCAAAATATTTCATACCTGTTACAGTCAGAGGTACCGAAGCAAAAATCTATGAACAGATAAGGGCTTTGATAACAGAAATGAACAGAGAAATCGGGACAAGAAAAAATGAAACACGGACAAGAAAAAATGAAACTGGGGCAAGGAAAAATGAAACCGAAAATTGAAGCAGTACTGGATGGCATGAAAATAGAACAAGCAAAATTAACATCTCAAAAAAAATTGAAAGAAGAATCGAATGCAGCTCAAGAAGAAACGAAAGAGGAATTAAAACCAGTTCAAGAAGAAACCAAAAAAGAAACAGATGAATGAAGAGTTGAAAGCAGCTCGAGAAGAAATGAAACAGAAAATGGAAGGGTGAGAAGAAGTTATAAACATAAGAATGGAGGACAAGACAGACGACATTAAAAATGAAATGGAAAAGAATACAGAAGACGGGAAAAACAATACGGAAAAGAAAACAGAGAAAATGAAAATCAAGGTGGAACAGATTATAGAATAAAGAGAAATCAAGATCGAAAAGAAGAAAGAAGAAATGAAAATTAAGATGAAAAAGAAGATAGAAGAAATGAGAGAAGAAATTAGAAAGCTAGAACTACCAACCACTACGAAACTTGAAGATTGCGGTACAAGACTAGCAAAAATTACACCTCCAGCTTTCGATGAGATTTCGTTTTCCGTTTACCGAAAACAGTTTGGAGCAGCGACAGAAACAAACACATGAACTGATTCGGAAAAAGCAACAGCATTAATAATACCTTTGCGAGGGGTAACACTGGACATACTCCAAGGAATGCCCGAGTCTCAACAATATGATTTCCATCATCTCGTCAACCGCCTAGAAATGAGGTACGGCGACAAACATCTACCACAAGTACATCAGACGTAATTGAAAATCCGTAACCAACGAAGTAACGAGACTCATGAACAATTTGAGTCCGATGTGAAGCACCTCGTAAGATTAGTTGCCCCTCAAGAGTTTATAGACTAACCAACTGTATAAACATTCATCGATGGGCTCAAGGATGGTGAACTACAGCAAGTCCTTAGACTAACACGTCACAAGATTCCAAGTGAGGCGCTCTCACACAACCTAGAGCTTAAAGCGGTAAAATAAGCTTCAAAAGGTCAGTTAAGACTGCGACAAGCAGAAATCGACGATATTACAACTACAAAAAAGGTGTCATGTCGCTCATCAGAAAATACGTAATCGGTGTAAAGAAAGCCACTGATAGAAACACAGAAGGACGAAACCCATAAGAACTACAGTGATCGTCCAAAATGCTAGAATTATAGAAGAATAGGTAACTCAAATCGAGATTATTCCTCAAGAGAACGAAATCCAAAATGTTAGAAATGTGAAAAAACTGGCTGTTATGCTCGAATCTCCAAGAATTAGAGTGGTCACCCGAAGTGCTGGAATTGTAGAAGAATTGATCACCTAAGTCAAGATTACCCCTCAAATAATACACGATCTTTCGGCGAAGATAGACGATAGTCGGAGAGACAGATATCACGAGGATTACAGGGATTGCACGAATATGACTTCGATATCGAGCATCGCTCAGGCAAATACGCCAACGCGCTATCCCAGATAACTTGCGTGGATGATGAACTACAACACTACGTGCAAACATTGTTTATCTGCGGATAAGAATAAAGAACCGACATCGATCTGTTGTAATCTAACCTATCTTAGGATGATCAGGATTTAATCGAAGGCTAGAGAAAATATGAAGGTATTGGCCTAATAATGAAATGGAAAGAAGCTGGAACCTCAAGGTCATTGTGGACAGATGTGAGTCATCTAAAGGTAGACAACGAAAAGTGTGGGAGAGATAGATCCAAAAACAAATTTCAAGTGGTATTTCCAAAGAACAGAGTTTCAAAAGTCTTAGAAGCAATCCATGGCGAAGGACATCTCGGTGTTTCGAAGACTCTAGGGAACGTATGCGAACAATGTTATTTGATAAGAAGAAGAAGCGAGGATGAAGACTGGTGTATGAAATGCCCAAAATGCGCCGACAGTAAGGAACCGCAGAGGAGAAGTTGCCATTTCAGAGAATCGCAGTCGACGTAACAGGACTATTTCCAGCGACAGTCTCCGATGACTCATACATCTTGGTAGTCATTGATTATTTTAGCAAGTGACCTGAAGCATATGCGATATATACCGACTCAGGAAGCACAAACCGTTGCTGAAAAGCTTATCAATAACTGGATAAGCCGATAAGAAGTACTATTGGAATTGCATTCCGATCATAGCAAGAACTTCAAGTCAGCTTTGTTCAAGAAGGCCACTGAGCTAGCGGGCATTACAAAAACCAAGACTACATCCTCACATCAACGCTGATTGAATGATTTAACGCTACTCTAGAAAACAATTTAAGGAGCTTCGTCAACGAGTACCGAATTAACTGGGACCGAAACATACCACTATTCGACTTAGTTTATGGATCCGCCATCTATGGCACACCTGGGAGAGCACCAACCAGCATTTTAATTGAGAGAAAACTTAAGTTGCTAGCGGACATGATATTCGGTAATCCTGGAGACTCTACAATACCTACAGATGAATACTGCGGAACAACTTGAAACCATCTATAATGCTGTGCGTACAAAGCTTCAATTTAAAAGTGACCGCATGAAGACCATATACTATCGACTAGCCAATTCTGCTGGGTTTAATGAGGACGACAAACTATGGTTGTATAATCCATCAAGGCGGAAGGAACATTTTCCGAAATTACAATAAGTTTGGATTGGTTTATACACCGTTAATCGATGAATCAACGACGTTGTTTATCGAATTCAGAACAGAGTCAGCTGCTATACTAATTGCCACAAGGTCGGCAGGGGAATTAGTACGAATTGGAGTTACGAGGCGATTCAAAGCGAAAATGCGACAGAGTGTTATCATTATATCTAGTGCTGAAATAATAATTAATTAGTAACAATGGTGTTGATTAAAAAGTAAACAATTAAATAAATTACTCAGTAGTGAGGATGTTGTTTGATTACGTGACAGTATATTGTATTGC
The DNA here is from genome assembly GCF_000699045.2 of Agrilus planipennis. Lineage (NCBI taxonomy): Eukaryota > Metazoa > Arthropoda > Insecta > Coleoptera > Buprestidae > Agrilus > Agrilus planipennis. Next base: position 178,018 of record NW_020442433.1, read on the forward strand.
ATTGTATTGACTCATGCATTTTTTCTTATTTGTCAGAGTAGATTAAGTATGATTGACGATGTTTATACTATAATTAGTGTTTTATTATTCTAACGTTGTACACTTGTATGTATGCAGTCAGAAGTTATTTCACTAAATCAATGTATCACTGTCATATCACGATTACGAATATAAAGTCAATGCAACGATCGAATTATACTTCCTCAGCGGCAACAGTAGAATCAGTGCAGAGCGGCAGTACTAAGATTAAGAGAAACCAGTAATTATACACCCTCCACAACGTTTTAAAGCTTGTCTTCTAGCACGTTATTCGAATTTCGAACAATTTTTATAATATATATACATATATGTGTGTGTGTCTACACGTAGCTTACATTTTTTTCTTTCTTTTGTGTACAAGCAACAACACCGAGAATACAAGGACTCGGTGATGTTACGTGACGTCACCGTAGAGAGGTAGCGAGTTGTATCGACAGCTCAGGCTAACTGCATACTGCATCATGAGTTGTGCGTTGTTTTAGCAATAAAAAAGAGGTATTTATAAATTCTCTGAAGCAAAAAAATGTGTAAGTTAGTTACAATATATTGTTGTATACTCTAAATTAAGGGTAGATTATACAATAAATCATTTACAGTGTTCTCTAATTATTCGTTAGTTGGCGAAAACATATTTATCATTAGGTTCATATCGAGGTGACAATAGTCATTAGTCCGTGAACGGAGCATTCTTCAACAATTATTGTGTGAAGGTGTAATCCATTTTTGAAAAGAGTCTATTAGTGCCTGAACATTAAAAGTTCATTTTCACGCGACACAATAATTGAAAGTGTGAATAGGTAATCCATCGATCACCAAGAATAGTTAATTTACACTTTCTAACAAGAGTCCGGAGTCTCATTTAAAACTGCCCTGGTGTCAGAAGTTAGACAAGGACACTCAATTATTGTTTGGAGGTCAGGAATCCAANGGATTCTGCAAACTACCAAACAGTATTTGATACTCTAATTAACTTAAAAATCGTCCTCGATTTTAATAAAACAAAATCATTCACAATCATCAACCTGAGTATTCAAAATCCCTTACTACAACCAAACACGTTAGAAAGTCTTTTACATTATATATTCGAACATTACGATTATAAAATCTTAAACAATGAAAGACTCTACATTCAAACCCCAGAGGAAATGGAGTTAGTTTTAATCGAAAATCATGATCATCCCATATCAGGACATCAAGGCTTTCAACGGACTTACGAAAACATCAAGGAGCGGTATTATTGGTACAACATGAAAGAGTACATCGCGGATTACATCCGAAAATGCAAAATTTGCCAAGAAGCCAAAACAAATTTTAAACCGAACAAGAACCGATGGACATAGAAGGACTTTTGCCAGAAACCGAGAACGGCAACAGATTTATTTTAACCCTCCAAGATGACCTTACAAAATTCATACAAGCATTCGCTATGCCCGAGCATAATGCTAACATCGTAGCCATCCACTTTCTAAAATTCTGCACACAATTCGGTTTTCCAGATAGCATATTATCCGATCAGGGTAAAGAGTTCACTTCCAACACCTTCAAGGAATTCAATAAGTTAATCTCTGTAAAACAAAAATTAACAAGTCCATATCACCCACAAACTAATGGTTCATTAGGGCGAACACACCTGGCCCTTAAGGACTATTTCAAATGTTATGTAAACAAGGATCAAAATGATTGGGACCAATATCTAAATTTAGCTGTATACTCTTATAACACTCACATCCATAAATCAACCAGTAAAACACCATATGAACTAGTCTTTGGTCAAACCCCTAGAATCCCCAATACATTAAATCATCCTAAACAAAAACCTAATTATTCAGATTTAGCTCAAGAAATAACATCTAAGTTACAGAAAATAAGAGAAGTATTTAAAAAAGGACGACATTATCTCCATTACAGGAATCAACCCCAACATCCCAATAACAACGATTGGGTCCACCAGCTTAAATCTTTCGCTAGGAAGGCTCGATATTTCTGCAAAGGTGCACGCAATAAACGCAGCAAAAATCTCCACACCTTCCGATGGCATTCTCGGTAACGATCTCCTTCAAGCACATAGGGCCGAGATCAACTACAAGACGCAAACCGTCCACATCCAGAATCAAATCAAAAGTAGCAAAAGAAAATCAGTTAGCAAATAAAGAGAAATCAAAGCAAAATTATGATAAAACTCATAAAAAACAATACAATTTTAAAGAAAATGACTTAGTTCTCGTATATAACTCTTTCGCAAAAAACACTAATAAAAAACTCTGTAAGGATTATAAAGNTGAACATTAAAAGTTCATTTTCACGCGACACAATAATTGAAAGTGTGAATAGGTAATCCATCGATCACCAAGAATAGTTAATTTACACTTTCTAACAAGAGTCCGGAGTCTCATTTAAAACTGCCCTGGTGTCAGAAGTTAGACAAGGACACTCAATTATTGTTTGCAGGTCAGGAATCCAACATAAAAGTGGGATTCTTCAGTCGTCGCAAGAACAGTGAGAGTTCCAAGTGGTTTCCAAGTGATATCCGGTGTGACGATTGTGTTTCAACACTTAACTGAAGAAAAAAACCCCATCCATCCTGCCAGCAGCAGCCGTTTGCAAGACAAGTCGACTGATCTTCAAGCTTCATCCTACCCCAGAGGTCCTCTCTTTTTTCATTGTTCCTCGCAAGCTTTGATATGGCAAAATCTCAAGAAGTAAAGCCTGACATGTCGGACGACGAAATATTTAGTGAGGATGGAGAAGACGAGCCGCTACCCCTTTCTTTACTATCTAAATTTGTTAGGCCATTTAATGGAGATAGGCGTGAGTTAGGTGCTTTTATCCAAAATTGCAATAGCGCATTTCAGATGGCACTGCCAAACCAAATATCTAAATTATTCTTGTATGTAGCTGCTCAACTTTCAAGTGATGTTGTTAATGAATTAAATATGGAGGAGATTTCTAACTGGACTGAGCTTAAGCACAAATTTAAATCCTATTACAGTCAAGTTAAAGATCTCACCCAATTGCATGAAGAACTCGAGACAATTAAACAAAGTCATAATGAATCTATAACAGAATTTTTTAAACGTTTAGAAAAACTCAAAAACGAATGCATCACAGCCGAAAGAAATCAATGCGAGAATCCTAATGAGATATCTAGTTTAACTAAATCTATTCAAAAAACAGCACTTAGGCGTTTTGTATTACACTGTAGGCCAGAAATCTCTCAGATGATGAGATATTAAAACATTAAATGAAGCTTTCTCAATTGCATTGCAAGAAAAGAAAATTTTATCGTATACTAAGAATCTTAAAAGTAGACATAACCCAACATCTCTATTTTGTAACTTTTGTAAAACTCATACTCATAACACACAAAACTGTAGGAAAAGAAATCCTCCTAATAACCATAATACAAATACTAATCCTAACCCTTCCAACTGTCGTTCTTCCTATGACCCCAATAAGTTTTGCAATTATTGCAAAAACAAAGGTCATAATATAGGCGAATGTAGGAAAAGACAGTATAGAAACCAGTCTCACTCATCTAAAAATGCATCGAATCCCAAGATCAACCATTTAAACTCCAACCGATCCCTGGAACCGAGTGCCCTTCCAGAGGATTCCCAAATTCAAAAGGCATTCAACAATGCGTAACCACATTCTCTAACAACGATCAAAATCAAAACACCCTAACCTTCAACTCCTCTAATTCAGATAAAAATCTCACATTTCTCATCGACACAGGAGCAACCATTTCGCGTATAAAGCACACGTCTCTTATTCCTTCTAAAACATATTTAAAAAAGGACGACATTATCTCCATTACCGGAATCAATCCCAACATCCCAATAACAACGATTGGGTCCACCAGCTTAAATCTTTCGCTAGGAAGGCTCGATATTTCTGCAAAGGTGCACGTAATAAACCCAGCAAAAATCTCCACACCTTCCGATGGCATTCTCGGTAACGATCTCCTTCAAGCACATAGGGCCGAGATCAACTACAAGACGCAAACCGTCCACATCCAGGATACAATCCTACCTTTCAACAACAAACCTGGAAACTCGTCATGCGCAACAGCAACGATCACACTAAAGCCAAGGAGTGAAACAGTTATCCAGTTGAGGGTAATCAACGACGTAAAAGAAGGCATCATTGAAAAAACTCACCTCACGGACAATGTCATATTACCAAGTGCTTTAATTTCTGTCAACGACGACCATTCTGCAACCTGTACCATCATTAATGCCCAGGATACGGAAGTAAAAATCAACTTACCCATGGTAAACCTATAGGAGATAGAATATCCAACACCTGTCTACCACTTCCAAGGAAATTACGGAAAATTTCAACGAGGTCAAGAAAACCAGAATCGGCTTGCACTCCTTAATGAAAATCTAAGGCTGGATCACCTCAACAAAGAAGAAAGAAGTTCTTTACAACAAATCTGCAAGAACTTTAATCACATATTCTATCTTCCGGGTGATCAACTGTCCTTCACAACAGCCATCCAACATGAAATACCTGTCACTAACACAGGTCCAATCTTCACAAAAACTTATAGGTATCCCAAGGTTCATGAAGCGGAAGTCAATAAGCAAATAAACAAAATGCTGGAACACAACATAATCCAACCCTCTACGTCANGGTTATAAAGTTTTTAGATGACATATTTGACACTTTTGGTACTGTACGACGAATAATTTGTGACAGGGGTTCCTGTTTTACTAGCAAAGCTTTTGTTGAATTTTGTTCGAAATACAATATTAAGTTAATTCATAATGCAACCGCTACCCCAAGAGCAAATGGACAAATTGAAAAGTATAACAAAACCATTTTAACAGCTTTATCAACAATGGTAGATGATGAGACACGTTGGGATGAATTAATTAATAGAGTAAGGTGGGTCTTAACTGATCAATAAATCAGACAGGCAAAACTCCAATCGGGGAACTATTTGGTTTTCAACCTAGAGGAAGACACGATCCCATTATTCGAAATGCTATAGATTTAGAACAAGCGCATGTTGACGTAGCCGAAGTACGGCAATACAGTAAAGACAAAATCGAGGCTGCTCAAGTAAAACAAAAACAATATTTTGATAAGAAAGGGTTGAAACCCTTTGAGTACAAAGTTGAATACACAGTAATGATTAAAATGAATGTAACAAGTAACGACGGAAAAAATAAAAAGTTAATGCCGAAATATTCAAGTCCCTTTGTAATCAAAGTTGTGTTATCCAATGATAGATATGTAATTGAAGATATACCTGGAACAAAACGCTCACAAAAACCTTATCATGGGATTTGTTCGGTAGATAGAATGAAAATGTATAAAGTACATACAGAAAGTGACACCACTAGCGAGTCTAGTGATGATGCCGTCAATTAAAATGTGTTTAATCATGTTTAAGTACTGTAAAAGTGCTGTTTGTGCTTATTAATATTATTTATTCTACAGGAATGTATACTTTGTTTCTATTTTTAAAAGGAACATTTTTCCTTTGTTTAGTAGTATACAGATGTATTTTTTTGTTGTTATTGATACAGGTTACAGTTAAATAAATATGTTATACGATATATATTGTTGTATACTCTAAATTAAGGGTAGATTATATAATAAATCATTTACAGGCAGTAATTGCTACCCCTACTATGTTAGATAAGATTTTTTGTATAAAAGGGGATGCTCTTTCCGAATAATTTCAGTTTCTACTTTTAGTTCTTAACCTACGTTAACATTAAGAATTGTAAGTTAGTACTCAATAAATGTTTATCGTATTACAAGGCGACTTAATTAGTGTTCTCTAATTATTCGTTAGTTGGCGAAAACATAATTATCATTAGGTTCATATCGAGGTGACAATAGTCATTAGTCGGTGAACGGAGCATTCTTCAACAATTATTGTGTGAAGGTGTAATCCATTTTTGAAAAGTGTCTATTAGTGCCTGAACATTAAAAGTTCATTTTCACGCGACACAATAATTGAAAGTGTGAATAGGTAATCCATCGATCACCAAGAATAATTAATTTACACTTTCTAATAAGAGTCCGGAGTCTCATTTAAAACTGCCCTGGTGTCAGAAGTTAGACAAGGACACTCAATTATTGTTTGGAGGTCAGGAATCCAACAATATATAGACAATTGGGATGTTAAGTGAGTATGGCATCGTGTTTTAGTATAGCAATTTTTAAATTTATGGTTCTACTTTCTCTGGTTTTTGAATCCGTTGCTGTTAAACAAGTTATTATATTTTTCTTGGCAATATGTAATTCGCAAATCATCCTAAATTTTGATGGAGAAAACTCTTCTGTAAATAGACCTTACCCATTCAGCAGACATGGCTTCATCCGTTGGAAAACGAAATGCGTTTACCTTCGGTCCTTTTGTGTAACAATTACTCTTTTATTTAAAAACAAGTAAAAAGAGAAGAAATTAGCCCATTAATTGCAACCACACACAAGAAAATAAAGGTCAATCACCTGTTTAATTCGCGAACATTTAAAACAGATTACTAAAACTTATACTTCATTATGCCTACGTCACGCAGCAATGACGTCAGAGTACCTAGTCCTTGTATTCTAGGTGTTGTTGGTACTAGCATATTAAGATTAACATAATTCTGTATACTATTAACGATAACTAAACGTTGCTTTTCTTTCATTTTTATCGTAATGTTTGTTAAGTTTCCGAATTCTTATCTCAATTCATAGGTACAATCGTATATTGCCAATTGACGCCCAAGATCGGCTTCGAATTGTAATTTATTGTGGTTTTCTTAAAATTCTTTTTGCCATTTAATCACGTTACTGAACTCACCATACGATTCCCTACTGCATGTAGTTGACACCTTCCAAACCTTGCCACTTATTTCAGAAACACCCTGTATTATATACCTACTGCACTCATTGAACAATTGTACATAATACTTTATTGTAACTTTAAGTTATACATACAATAACAATACACTACTAATAATGTAATGTTCGTGGGTTAAACAAAATCAACTTCTAATACTGATAACGACAAAAACCATTTATTTACACTAATTATTTAACTTAAAAGCACTATTAAATAATCACTAAACTTAGGTTGTGAATTATTCTATTTATTTACACTACTGTTGATATATCACTATTCACTGTGCTATTTATTTCACTGTCACTTTATTTCCCGATTCACTTCTGCAACGGTCAATTTATTTCTATTTCTCTCGGCGATCGTCTCTTCCTTTAAACACTCCCTTGTTTACTTTCGGGAACCTTCTCGAAACGTCCGGAAAGTTTCTTTTTCTTTGAACTGTTTTACTGCTTTCCCAGAACGCAGGTACGACACACACTTTTACAAATACGGCACACATAAAGAAAGGCGCCAGCGGCTAGTCGGGGAATCGATTAGCCGTTCACGCACACGTGTGCCCGATCGCACACAAACACACTCGTGCTCGCTACACCGCCCCTCCTTAAGAATGTTTCGTCCTTCGGGAAATGTTTCGACATTTTCCGTTTCGCAGGATCATGCCGGAATCTGCAGTTCTCGCCTTCACGACATCCGCTCCAGGAATAGAAGTAACAGTCCACGGTCATCTCATGATTGGTCCGATTCGGGTTATTACTGCAAACCAAAATGTCTATTCCAGTACGGTGGAACAGGACTTCTATCATGTTCCGTACGATCCTACAATCTAGGTTGTCCAGTCCACAACCAAGCTTCGAAATCGCCAGCTTCTGTAGATTATTCTCCAGAAGATGTCCGCGGAGTTCCATTACTGCGTCCCAAAGGTCTCTATAAGTTGGTTTATCAGAGGATCTTCCTTTCGTTACTAGGTAATAGATGTTGCGTCGTCCGTCAGGAAGGCACAACAGTCTTCTTCCCTTCTGTACTTGGTCTTCAAGATGTTCCAAACCGTCAAATCTGCGTTTGAACTCAGAGGCGATACCAGGGGTCATTCTGAGATCCATTGAAACGCAATGAGCTAGAGAATATTCCGTAGATATAGCAAAGAGGTCTCGTCAGATTTCTTGCGTCACTCCAAATCTCCTCTTAACATGGGGGCCTTCCTTCATTAACTATTCGAATGTAGGGTCGGAAAGAATAGTTCTTAATAATCTGACCCGCGTCTTCTTTTCATTTGCAACGGCGAATGGAGCCAAGCGATTAAAATGGACTACCTTTGGCTTCCCATTCGGAGTTTTTTTAATTCGGTAGATCACGTCGGCGACGACAAGCATTATACAACCAAACAAGATCTCCAGTTTGGTAACCACCTGCTGTAGCCTTGGTATCGTAGTTTTCATTAATCCTGTCACTAGCAATCTGCGTATGCAAACGAACCGACTCGAGGATAACGTTAATCTTTCTTCGGAGGTTGGCAACATAATCTTCTGCAGCCAAGTCATCTCTTAGTTTACAGCCGAATTTGAGTTCACAAGATAGTCGAAGCTCCCTTCCAAATAGGACACTAGCAGGTGTTTAACCAGTCATTTCTTGGACAGATTAACGGTATACCATTAAAAATAAAGGCAAATAGCGGTCCCAGTCCCTTTGGTGATCAGGCACTACCTTGAAGAGATATTTAATCAAGGTCTGGTTCATTCGCTCAACCATGCCGTCCGAGTGTGGATGGAGTGGAGTAGTTCAAATTTTCTTTATTCCTCGGAGCTTATTGCACGGAATATAGCCGATTCGAAATTTCTCGCTTGGCATGAGTGCAACTCCAAGGGCACCCCAAAACGACTGATCAACTCTTTCATCAACTCCTCAACTATGGTTTCCGACTTCTGGTTCGGAAGAGCATAGGCTTCAACCCACTCGGTAAAATAGTCCAGAACGACCACGATGTACTCGTTACCTTTCTCGGACTCTGGGAATGGACCCGCTACATCGATTGCGATTTGTTCAAAGTGCCATCGACATTGTATTGACGCTTTGGCGCCTCTGACCTTTTCTGTGGTCCATTACTCGCGGCACAGGTGGTACACTTCTTACAACAATTCTTGACATCTTCCTTACAGTTCACCCAATAAATCGCTCTCGAACTTTCCCAAGCGTTTTACTCACTCCAAAATGACCACCAGATGATCCATCATGAAGATACTGCAACACCTCTCTAACCTTGTGTGGCGGACAATTGTATATATTTTTTTGTAAATATTTCTTAAGCATTCTTTTTCATTATTTTACTTCAAATTCATTTCATTTCAAATATTATTTAATTTCAATTTCTTATCATGTAAATACTTTGGTTTTCTTTCAATCTAAACTCTATTGTTCTCTNAAATCTCCACACCTTCCGATGGCATTCTCGGTAACGATCTCCTTCAAGCACATAGGGCCGAGATCAACTACAAGACGCAAACCGTCCACATCCAGGATACAATCCTACCTTTCAACAACAAACCTGGAAACTCGTCATGCGCAACAGCAACGATCACACTAAAGCCAAGGAGTGAAACAGTTATCCAGTTGAGGGTAATCAACGACGTAAAAGAAGGCATCATTGAAAAAACTCACCTCACGGACAATGTCATATTACCAAGTGCTTTAATTTCTGTCAACGACGACCATTCTGCAACCTGTACCATCATTAATGCCCAGGATACGGAAGTAAAAATCAACTTACCCATGGTAAACCTATAGGAGATAGAATATCCAACACCTGTCTACCACTTCCAAGGAAATTACGGAAAATTTCAACGAGGCCAAGAGAACCAGAATCGGCTTGCACTCCTTAATGAAAATCTAAGGCTGGATCACCTCAACAAAGAAGAAAGAAGTTCTTTACAACAAATCTGCAAGAACTTTAATCACATATTCTATCTTCCAGGTGATCAACTGTCCTTCACAACAGCCATCCAACACGAAATACCGGTCACTAACACAGGTCCAATCTTCACAAAAACTTATAGGTATCCCAAGGTCCATGAAGCGGAAGTCAATAGGCAAATATACAAAATGCTGGAACAGATCCAACCCTCTACGTCACCGTGGTCCTCTCCAGTCTGGGTCGTTCCTAAAAAAGCCGACGCTTCGAGAGAAAAAAAGTGGAGAATTGTGGTGGACTACAGGAATTTAAACGAGGTCACCAACGGAGACGCCTATCCATTACCTATGATCGAGAGCATACTGGACCAACTAGGACAATCGAAATATGTTACTACGTTGGACTTGGCTTCCGGGTTCCACCAAATCAAAATGGCCGAACAAGAAAAACAAAAGACAGCCTTTACAGCTCTTCTAGGTCACTATGAGTATAACAGGATGCCCTTTGGATTGAAAAATGCTCCGGCGACCTTCCAAAGGCTGATGAACAACGTCCTTACCGGACTACAAGGCGTAAAATGTTTTGTGTATCTGGACGACATCGTCATTTACGGAAAATCACTCCAAGATCATAACAACAAATTAATAGAAGTCTTTCGACGCCTCGAAGAGCACAATTTAAAATTACAACCGGACAAATGCGAATTCCTTCGAAAAGAAGTCGCCTATTTAGGACAGATCATATCCGACAAAGGAGTTGAACTCAATCCGGAAAACGTAAAAGCGATTCAAGGAATCAAGAAATTAAAAAGCCCCAAGGACATAAAATCTTTTCTAGGACTTGTAGGGTATTACCGTAAATTTATTCCGAATTTTTCAAAAATCGCTAAACCTCTAACAACATTGCTAAAAAAGGATGCTCACTCTCAAGAATATACTCACCAAAGAACCGATTCTCCAATATCCGGATTTCCAGAAACCGTTTATTCTGATGACCGATGCATCAAATGAAGCCATCGGAGCCGTATTATCTCAAGGAAAAATAGGAGCGGATCTTCCGATCTCGTACTATTCCAGGACTCTGAACAAGGCGAAACAAAACTATTCGACCACCGAGAAGGAACTTCTGGCGATTGTAGACTCAGTTAAACATTTCCGACCCTATCTTTTCGGACAGAAGTTTACCATCTGCTCAGATCATAAGCCGCTAATATGGTTAATGAATTGCAAGGACCCTTCGAGCCGGTTGGTACGTTGGCGCCTCAAACTTCTGGAATATGATTACGAAATTCACTATAAACCAGGAAAATCCAACACTAACGCTGATTTCCTTAGTCGACCAATTAATCAAATTAATCATGACAACAAATTAAACTTTGAAGATTTCAAGACTTATCATCAAAAGAACCTCGAAATACCAACTCCTCCGATGGATAAAACGGAAAAAACGAAAATCATGAATTTAGTCATTCCCTTCGCATGCGACGCACTCAGCGGAAACCTTCATTACGACTACGTAAGGCAAAATTTTCCAACCACAGATCTCACAAGCAAAAATGTTGGAGAAGTAAGAACGCTTAGACTACCAGCCCAAACTATTTACCTAATATACATTAAGCAATTCACCATGGATTCTGCAAACTACCAAACAGTATTTGATACTCTAATTAACTTAAAAATCGTCCTCGATTTTAATAAAACAAAATCATTCACAATCATCAACCTGAGTATTCAAAATCCCTTACTACAACCAAACACCCTAGAGTCTTTTACATTATATATTCGAACATTACGATTATAAAATCTTAAACAATGAAAGACTCTACATTCAAACCCCAGAGGAAATGGAGTTAGTTTTAATCGAAAATCATGATCATCCCATATCAGGACATCAAGGCTTTCAACGGACTTACGAAAACATCAAGGAGCGGTA
>NW_020442433.1:195725-249006 GCF_000699045.2 Agrilus planipennis
TGTGGCGGACAATTGTATATATTTTTTGTAGATATTTCTTAAGCATTCTTTTTCATTATTTTACTTCAAATTCATTTCATTTCAAATATTATTTAATTTCAATTTCTTATCATGTAAATACTTTGGTTTTCTTTCAATCTAAACTCTATTGTTCTCTCAATCACTTTTATCCAGAATTCCAACTTTAACCGTACCTGCATGCGCTCCCATACTAATATCTGGTTTTATCTTTAATTGCTTTCTCTTGAACTCTATACTGCTTAATTCTACGTCGAGGATCTGAACAATTTCGCCCAGATGTGGATCTTTCCTGGTCTCGCGAGTGATTGCTTCTGCCCTGACTGGCAACTGGTGTATTTGATGGACTGCAAAAAGATCAAAATCATCAAAACTGTCTATCTCTTCCTCCGGTGGAGAAGAAAAGTTTCTGAATATGTTCACTGTTGTTGGCAGATGAGCTCGGCAGAAGTAGTCAGCGTTGGCGTTGGCTTTAGAGGTCTTGCAGATGACGTCATAGTCGAAGTGTGCCAGGTAGTCAGCATAATTGACCATGCGATTGATGCACAGGACCGGTAAAGACTTCTCTGGGTGCAGAATCTGCGTGAGAGGCTTGTGAAAAAACTTCTGTACAGCCCACACGATGGCCAGCACTTCCTTGTCGATCTGCGGGTACCTCTGCTCCGTTGCTGTCATCGTTCGGCTGGCGTAACCGATTGGACGTTCTTGCCGGTGTGACAGTACTACACCCTGGCCAGTGTTGCTGGCGTCCGTGGCCAACAGAAGTGGCAACGCTGGATCAACTGCATGAGTACCTGGGGCGAGGTTAAGGCGTCCTTAATGTCCTTGTATGCCCTGTCGCCCTCTGGTGTCCAGATGAGGGAATCCTTGAGCAGCATGTCACTAAGTGGTCTGTCTCTGGACAAATCAGGGATAAACGAGCTGTAATAAGTTGCTTTACCTAGGAACAGTTGGAGTTCTTCTCCTGTGGTTGGTTTCGGTGCATCACGTACAGCTCGGATGTGTGCATCAGACTTGTGGATGCCAGACGCATCGATTTTGTGTCCAAAGGCCTCCAGGGATGTTTGAGAAAACACATTTGACTCGGTTGAGCTTGAGGTTGCGTTGCCGAAACCGTTCCAGGGTGATGCTGAGAACCTGCATCAGATTTTCAAAACTTTATGACATTTGGGAGACCCTGCAGAACCGTGTCCATTCGCCACTGCCAGATAGCGGGGATGTTAGCTGCTCCATAGACTGCTCGTGTTGGACGAATCAGACCATGAATTGGGGTGTTCAACGTGAACGCGTGACTGAACTCATCATCGACCTCGAGAAGAGTGTACGCGTCGGTGATGTCCAGGTGACAGAAAAGAGTGGCGACGCGCATTTGGTTGAACAGTAGGCTTGTAGTTACCTGTGATCCTCAACTTGCCGTTCTTCGTGGCTACGACGTGTGTTGTTGACGCCCACTCGGAATTTTCCACTCTTTTGTAGAAGCCAGATGCGATTTTCTTGTCGATTTCCTTGGTGTTAGGCATCAAGGAGGGCAACTGGTACGTCTCGAGCTCGGGCGAAGACAGGTGTGGCTCTAGCCTTCAGGTACATCTTTGTTGGAGGACCTGAGACCTTCCCGGCTGTTCAGGTTCCTGGTTGTGGTTGTGGTACTGCACTGACCGATCCAGTGACCTCAATTTTGCTGAGGTACTCCACGACGTCGAGGTCCTTTTGCTGGGAGCTCTTCTTCGGACACGTGATTTGTTGTCCTACGTTTCCCCGATTTTGATCAACAAACTTTTCTGGTGTGCCCTTTCTTGCCAGACTTCAGGCACTCGGTGTTGAGGAACCTGCACTGGTTGCAGGGGGGGGCTTCACCGCACCCTTTACATGTTGATTGGTTGTCCTGGGATGCACTCTGTTTTCTCAGGTGTGGTCCTTGTTGCTGCCTGGTTTGGTTGGAAGACCCTTGGTTTCGATTAGATGACTTGTTGCGTGGTGGCCGCTGGTTGATGCTTTTCCTGGACAAAGGCTTCTCATATCCAATTCGATTAATTGATTCAGACTTAGCGGCAGCTATTTTGACCTCGTCGGTAGTGGTGCGAGTAGCTTCGAAAGCGTGTGCAATTTCATATGCCGCGGTGAAGTTCTCTAGTTTCTTTGCAATAATATCGTCGCACATTTCTTGTAATTCCAACCCTGCGAGCATTTGTTTGATAAACATGCGATCGAGGAATGTGCCGTACTCGCAAAACGTTGCAGCCTGACGCAGTCTTAAGGTGACGCTAGCGATGGTCTCTCCTTTCTTCTGCATAACGCTCCGAAATTTGATGCTTTCAGCGAACTTGTTGCGGGTGGCGTCGAAGTGACCTGCCAGTTTATGTTGGATCTCGTTGTATGACATAGTTCCTGGATCAGCGGGACTCACCAGGATCTTCAAGGCATCATTGAGTTCAAAATCCATATAGACCTGTGCAAAGTGTGCGTGTTGATCCGCTGGTACCTTGCTCAGGTCGAGCGCCCATGTGAATCGAGTGAAATAGTCGACTACAGTCGTCCCGTCGGTTGCACGATACGGTTGCATTGAAAATTGTGGCGGTCGAGGCTTTGATAACGACGGTGCTGGCCCTGTTGTCTGTCGGAGAGCGTCGGCGATGATTGCCGAGAATGTTGGAGTTGCTCAGAAGTTAAGTTCGGCATGGTGAAGATGAGTGAAGAGAAGTTTTTCTAACACGCACTGCGATGACCCAGTTCACACACTTGCGTTGGAGTTAGAATGTTCACTCGCTTTCATAACGTTATTTACCTTATCCCACTCCTGACACCACTGTTAAATCGTGGGGTAAAGATAAATAATAACCACTGTTATGAACAACTGTATTTATTTACAATGACACAGAGTCGATGAGAGAAAAACTGAGAAGACTGAGAGAATGGTGAGCAGGCGTATATGTACAAATGAAGAAAGTTCGGAGAGGAGGAAAGGAAAGTTCCAGAGGAATATACCGGAACGTTCTAGAAACGGCGGAATATTCCATGTACGCATTAATACACAACAGTGACCATAGCCGGAACCTTCTAAAGATGATCTGCCATCCAAGCCGTCGTCTCGCCCACTACACATTCTCCACCGGCCTGTTGGATATTGAAAACAATAATAGCAACGATAATAAAATTAAGTTATCATTTATAAATACAAAACTGGAGTCTCGGGTTTCATGGTTTCCGCGACACAACGGCGACTGCTTTTATAAACTTTAAACAAAAGAATTATTTTTTTAGCAACAAAACAGTGACAGGTTTAGTCGGGTCCCAGCAATCAAAAATTAAGCACGTATACATTTTGTTATACAATATATGTAGAGCTTTTACTCTTTTAATATAGATAGTATTGTAAATAAAGTGTTAATTTCTTAACATTTGTCATTTTATTGTCACCAGGTCGCAACGCTTTGCGACACGGCCAGTCCTCATTACGACTACATTGGTCACCCTGCGAAACAGCGCAGCTCTGCTCCACGGCACTAAGCATGTAAACTAAAAACATCGCCCAGTCCAGCCGCAAATTGACGCCCAACCTTGTCGGCTCTTCAGCCAGGAGATTTGGGGGATAGGAAACCCACGCATTTCTGCGCCATCTACGCGGTCTGGCCGGAATCACAATGTCAGACAATTTACTACGAACCATTTGATCAAGTCGTCTCCCGCTTAATGTTCAAGCCATCATCGCAACAATGCGGAACAAAGGTCTGGATGAAGCTGCAGAGGCAGCTGATTGCATCTTGGAAGCAATTCAAGAGCAAACCATAGCCGCAGCTAATCCCGCGACCAGTTCCATTACGGCGACCATTCAAACTTTAGCAACATGGTACATGTCCTCCAGATGGATCTGAATAACATGAGACAACACATGACGGAAAAACGGAAGAACCAACCTCGTTCAATTTCACGCAGTTTTCTACTCCGACGATGTTTCAACCACAATATTAGGGCAAATAGTAAGGGGCAAGGCACACTAACACATCCCCATAAATTGGCAACATAGGGTATAGTGTGATAGAAACTCTGCAGCTACATAGATGGAGAATTGCCGCTTATCGAACGTTTATTCCTAAGTTAAAACTAAACAATTTAGTACTACACATGATGTTTAGACTAAATAAATTAAATAACTACACTAGGCAGCATTCTATGTAAATGTACGAACACAAACGAAAACAAAATTAAGTTAAGTACGTAAACATTGGTGGGTAATGAGCATCATCTGGATAATTGTAACTTTATTAAGACAAATTTCAGCACCATCATTGAGGTATTGCCAAGGTGTGTCACTTTTTTGCGGGTGGTTCTAAGTAAACTTATCAAAAAAATCAATTAAGTCTCCAAAAATTTCGAACCATTTACCGAAAACATTTCTTGCAATCACAATGGTGATTTTTGTACACATTCAAAATTCTTTCCCACACGTGAAGCAAATTAGTCTGTAAGCACCAACCTATGAAAGAAATTACGCACTTTCCTTTCGAAACCACCAACACAAAACCACTCGCGGCTGAAAATAAGTTTGAAGCAAGGTTTGCACTCGCTGCAAATTAAAAGAGTGCAGCAATTGGTCCCTTTAAGTTTTGCCACACTGTCACATGAGAGGAGTCTACTATTGTGGGGATTATCTTCTTATTTGAAATTGAGGATTTTGTCCCTACAGCGTCGATACGGTTCAAGCCCGGAAATACGTATCACGTCACATTATTGTAACAAGAACTGTTCTACAGTGACTATCTTACACTAATAATTGATGTAATGCTGAATTAGTATTTACTGAACTGCACGTCGATTGCCTCATACAAGATTAGCATAAACATAAAAACATTTACTTAATTTTCATTTTTTATAATGCTCTATCACCTCCTGCAAGCTAGGCATTTATTTTTATTACACCCTGTAGAGCCGAGACATATCTATGGCTATAGATTATATATTTCTTAAATCTACAGACCTCACTTATATTTACCCCTATGGTTTACCCGAGGAACATGTGGCTGCTCGAAACTCGATTTCCGAGCACTAATGGGACCATGAATGGAGACACCCTGTAAATTAACAAAAAGACAAGGAATATGATAAGGTTATAATCACAGACATATATTAATGGACGTGCCTTAGCCTTATGTCGTTGTAATAATTTCTTGGCTCGAAAAGTGAGGAAAATGGCGTATTGTTTCGGACTAATGCTATCTCTTTCATGACACGCTTACGCACTATCGTGAGAGAGATGGATATTGTCCGAAACTTCATTCCATCTCTTTCTTTTATTGTACCACAATTCTGACCGCTAAGGCATGTCCACTAGTAAACGTCGATGGTTATAATGGTTATAATCATCGTTTTATAATGGATGTTATGTTATTGAAGACAAGAAATCAAAGATGATTGGAGGCAAGAAATGAAAAGATAACCACACATCTGATGTAATTATTGCTTGCCAAAGATCTGAAAGGATGAAATATGCCAACGCTATGTTTGTCGCAGTGAATTGGACCAACCGAAAATATTTAATATGTAAAAATAAAAAGATCAGTTACAATAAGCGGACGACTATTATTAGTAAAGTATTAAATGATGGAAAAATAAAGGAATGGTATTAATTTTAAAAATGGAAAATCAACAACTTCAAAAAATAATGAATATTTTAACATTCAAATATTGGAAGTAACTCGCTGCTAATGCATTGTGACTATTAAGTGTTAAAATGGATGAACAGTTTTTAAAAACAAGTAAGGGTGGTTGGGACCAAAGCGAAATAAGATTTGGTTTACCCGAGATGTGTCTTCTTCAGTGCCTTCAGTATCAAAATTATAATAGTAACACAAGTGAAAATGCTAACACATTACAGTTGTTGAAAAGTAAGGAATCAGTAGAATTTTATAATCAAATTACAACAAAATTAAAGTCAGAATCTGATTTTCAATGTATCAGTGGGAAGAGATCCTACAACTGTACAGTCTGTGAAAAAACTTTTAAAAGCAAAAGTTGCCTAGATGAGCATGGTAGAACTCATACAGGGGAAAAGCCATTTGATTGTAAATACTGTAAAAAGCGTTTTACCAGATCATACCATGTTAAAGTACATATTCGAACTCATACTGGAGAAAGACCAAATGAATGTAATTATTGTCAAAAACGTTTTACACGAACATCAACCCTAAAGCAACATGTAAGAATACATACTGGTGAAAAACCTTATGAATGTAAGTACTGTAAAAGTAGATTTACAAGAACATCAAGTTTAAAACAACATCTTAGAATTCACACAGGTGAAAAACCATACATTTGTAAATTATGTAATGAGTGTTTTGCACGTAAAGATATGTTAAAAGCCCATAATGCAAGAATTCACACTGCAAAAGCATCAATAGAATGTGAACTATGTACTAAGTGGTTGCATCAAGAAAGTGTTGACACTACCACATTACTGACTGATAAAAGTCCAACAAAGGACTAATTAAATAAAACAAAATTTTAGATGTATAGAGGTGCTTTGTTGTTGTATTCGTTTTAATGTACTTGTCAATTTTTAAATTAAGTACCTAAATTATCTTTTTAATGAAAAAATATAACATTAAAGACAGTTTTATTTTATTATTAATATAACTTCTTCAAAAGCATATAGTTTCATAATCGATCTTTCAAATCCTGAGAAATTGTTAAAATTTGTTTCGAAGAAATGGATGATCTAAAGGGTTTATTGGTACATGACATTTTTCGTAACGTTTGTTGTTACTTAATTCAAGCAATCATAATACATATAGTAACTTCATCAATTTTCATCAGTTTTATTATTAAGTTCAATCATATTTATTACTTTACAATGTTCAGTTAATCAAATTTAAAATTTTCTTAATTACTGTTCTTGCGTATTGTATTATTTAGGTAATATTGGATAATACATATACATATGTAAAAATAAATAATTTGGCCGGAAAAAAGCATGTTATGAATATCACGTTTAAAATTGAACCATTCTCATAAAAACAATTGATAAGATGTTATCAGTATAATATTGTAAATAACATGAATGAAAATGGCATTATGATCGTTTGAAGAACAAAGGCTGCAAAAGTAGCGAAAAATAATGGATTATTAACAAATCTTTTCTTCAGTCGACTAGCTAGATACACTCAAATAAAGTTGTCTCTTTTTGGAACGAAGCGAGCCAGGTTCTCATAACGTGATGCCTGAACTTTATCGTTTCTTGACCGATTTCTGATTTTTTTTTCTAATAAAAATATCTACGCGATAAAAATGTCGTGGCGAAGCCGGAATTCAGATTTTTGAATCATTGGTGATTAAAGTTTGTGCGTTTAAGCGTGCGCTTTTTAATAATTTACTGAATATTCTGTTCCAATTAGTTAAGTCTAATTAAATTGACTTTACAATTGTATTTTGTAATTTAAAATAGAATAACTTTTTTAACTAAATATAAAAAATATTTATCTTAATAAAAAAAATAATGTTAAAGCGAAATCTTTAAATGAAAAACAAATTTAGGCACAGCTCAGGATTAAAAAAGCTTCGTTTCAACATATGCTGCAGCGAAGCAATATGCTTAGCGACTGCAGCGGCCCTACTAAAATTTTCAGCTGTTATGGATATATAGGCTAGTCTACCTACGTTTTTCGGCCCCTACTCGATCGAGTTCTGGTATTTCTTTGTGTAAACTGTAAGTATTTAACTATAACATGCAAATTTCTCCTCTCAATATTAAAAAATGTCGCCACGGGAAGTTTTTCAAAATAAAAATTATTTCAGCTTTAAAAGGTCGTACATCATTTTTTTCTTGTAAATTTGCAGAAAACATCAGCTATCGAATGGTGAACTGGGCTAGATTGATCCGTACTCAATACTTATACAACTTTTGTACAAAACTTTGATCATTTTTTTTACTGTTTTTCACCAAGTTTGTATAAGATCCCATAGTGTCAATTATTTTAAAAATAGTGCATTCGATTCTAAGGAAAATATTTGATTTGTTACATATTTTTGTTTACTGTATCGCGGTAGTGTAACCAAATAATTAGCATTCGTAGTCAATAATAATAATTTGTGACTAGACATCAAAATTTCACCATAAATGTGTCCTTTCCTTTTTTATGTAATAAGGTATTTTTTTTTAATTATTTCTGTAGTTCCACTAATTTTACTCATGTTAGGCATTTAATACATTAAAAATATAAAACATACAAAAATGAACATATATTTACAAAGTAATTTTAATGTACAAAATATATTTAATGAATAATCCAGGACAATGCATCTGAACCTAATTTAAACAGAATAATTTGTGTGATTTAAGAAAAATAATAATTCAATCACAAATTCACAATTTTTCAACATTGTTCAAGTCTGTGATACACTTGCAACAATATACATACGCAACAACTAAACGAATTTGACAATTATCCTAAAATATCAATATAAAATGTAATATGTACGTTATTAGTGACATAAACAACATTTTACCTCACAGTTTTAACAGAAAATTTGATAAACTAAAAAAAAAAATATGAACAAATGAACTAAATGAATTTAATAAAGCTTTTAAAACCACTTTATTGATATAAATAGTTGGACTGAACACAACAATTAACTTCACACTTAAATTTTAGTACAAAATTATACAATTCTATCCCATTAATTTAATACTTTATTTCTTAAGGAATTCTATTTATAGCCATAAAAATCCTTTTACGTTTTTTTGCAAAATTATTATCACAGAAACAGACAAAATCTTAGTCATCCTTTTCTATGTAGCATATAGGAAGTTATTCTTTTATTTTTTTTAGTTTCATGGTAAGTTTATTTCTGATGTTTCCATGATTGTTTTAAATTAGCATTATTTTTTTTTGTTATTATTATTTCTAGTGTTAAAAATAAAAAGGCAAAATATTTTTTAGCTAACCTCTAATTTAGTTAAATAAAAATTTCTTAAAATTTCCAAAAGAAATAGATATTACAATGAAACTAAACAAACAAAAAATTTATAATTGCCATTACAAAATATATCTACCCATAAAATTCGAAAACAATTTTCTTATGCTGTTATAGAGAACGAAAATAAAAATAATTTATTGTTCTTTGAAATGAACGATTTATGTACAGATTAAATTTATTTTCATAATATAATTATATGCCATAAAATCAGCAATTTCATTTCTAACGACACCTTAAAACAGGTGGTTGTCTGAGAAAGATCATTTTTTAGAAAACAAGGACGACTTTATAAAAGAAAGTAATTAAATTCCACCGAATATCAATGATACTTACATTTAGGACAAATTGCAAATAAATACAACAGCGCAATTTTTAACTTGTTCTTAAATTGACAAGGGTATCGTTTAATTTTATTGTAGTACGGGATGAACTGAAGAAAAACAGAGACACTTGTTGTCTTGTAAGGATACTTCTTTCAAATTGTCATTAATGCCTTATTATTATTAACTAAATTTCTCGATATATCACACTTCTAAATGTTTCGATGCCGTCAAAGCCTTAAATGGTTCTGACCACATTCTTCTCAAATCACCCTAGACATAAAAAGAAATTAATAATTCATTTCTACATACGATAAAAATATAAAATATTTACAAACATTATAATAAGTGTTAATAGAATACGAGAGTTACAAATACTTAACAATATATTTATAATGTTACAATGAAATTGTCTGAGGCTTCGTCCCTAGTCGTACGAGACATCTTCAAGGCTCTGCCCATGTCAACTAAAGGTCTTTTAAGAAAGAACTGGCGACTTTCTTTTGTATCGTTCTTGTGATTGGCAGAGTGTTAAATTTAATGGTGAGCGAACAGGAAGTAACTATCTTCGAGGGGTTTTTGGATTACTCAGGCGTGTAAACTGGCATTGCGGAAAAGAAACTTTATTCCTGAGAAAGATTTGTAAATAATCCGGATTCGATC
Organism: Agrilus planipennis; assembly: GCF_000699045.2. Lineage (NCBI taxonomy): Eukaryota > Metazoa > Arthropoda > Insecta > Coleoptera > Buprestidae > Agrilus > Agrilus planipennis. The sequence continues at coordinate 205,694 of NW_020442433.1, forward strand.
AGTGATATTTTGAATGTTTCGCATGTGGATTAAATATGCTAATAGTTAGTAGAAGCTTGTAAAACATGATACGCTCTTATAATTAAGAAGTGAACAGCGGAACTATTTTATAAAGGACGACAGTGTGATAGGGTTTTAATGTAAAAACATCTGAGAAGCCTTTAAAATTCCAAATAATCTAATGGACATTAAAGGTAAGGAAAACGAACGTTATTTGTAATACACTTTAGTTCACCTGTAACGTTAATTTGTAGATGTTAATTAGCGTCAGTCTCCAAGCAGTGATATTGAGACAATAAAAAATCACTTTTATTTTCTCTAAATTTCTGTAATACTTTGTTACACCGATCGTTCTCTTTACCCTAACTTCCATGGTCAGCACAACTTATGAAAAGTTCTACTGGTCCACCATTAAATTTCACGCTATATTTACTATAAGAAGTATATAAAAACCCATTATATCTTTCAAACCACTGGCTGAAGACCAAATAAACAGTCCTAAAAAAGCCTGAGGGAACGGTTTTAGTTAATAGGCACTCCCTCAGAATGAATCCAACACTACCTAGGCGTATAAACGGTTAGGTGTCTTCTGAAAATCTGCCATTTTTTACGAAAACACAAAAAGTCACTAGTTTTTTTTGTAACAGATCATCAGTCATGATCGAAAGAGCCCTGAAGATCAGAAATATTCATTTCATTCCAAACGTTTACGATAGTCTACGAAATTGCATAATATATACAGTGATTTATACAAAAATGAATACAGAAATACTATAAATTCTAGACATAAATAACTTGATTCAGTAAACAGTCTTAAAAATTAACAACTTTGTTGTTTAATTCAAAAAGTATTACGAATTTAAAATTCCGAATTTAGTGTTGCATTTTATTATGGGTGATAATCAAGAACATTCAGTTATATTTAAATAGTTTTTGTATACTATTATTAACGCCTTGTGCACCGACTAAACTGAGTTAATATTTATGCGTTTATTTCTTTTTTCGGTAAAATAGTCAGGCAACAAATCACCTTTTAGACTACGGCCAACAAACCCGGAAGAAAATTAGATTATGGAACTATAAAAAATGAGAGAAGTTCGTTATATACATCATTTAGTGTTGCTGGTACTCCGCGTGCGGTTCTTTATTCTTAGTGCATAAATATCTGGAGACAATATCCTAATCTACAGAAGAGGTCACAACATAAGAAATGTACGGTGACATTTCTTCTTTTGTAATGCATCTGATTGAAACTCCCTTCTTTATTACAATAGTTGTATTGTCTGTTACGTTAGCCCAGTTTTTTTGTTGTTGATTACATTTTTTTGTACGTCATCATTTAGCTTTATTCTGATAAGGTTAGGTTTCTATTATTTTATGATTGTATTTTTTACCAATACATGTTTATTATTTTATGTAATCAATACAGTAGAGCCTCAATAACCCGAACCCCCGCTTATTCGAACGACCCCTCCCTCCTGGTCACACGGTCTTTTAAGGCGTTATCGCTAAGTGATTAAATAAATCCGCAGTGCTGTGTCATTCACTTTAAGTCCTACACGTCGATGTTTCGTTCGTCGCGTGAAAACGAAGAAGTATTGGAAGAATCGAAATCAATGGCAAGGATTCCACATACTCGAGTTGTGTTTGTATTAATTGAGTGGTTGGGATGGGCGGATGAACTATCTAAATATTTAATTCCCGAAAAACTACTATTGCGTAAAATGAGGAATAAAGCATTTTCTGTCACTTAGACCATATTAGATTTTTTAAAATAATATAATTTTAAAATAGTGTAATAATATACAGAGTAGTCTGTCAAGCGCGCCTTTTTCTCTGGCAGTTTTGCCGGTGAAATTGGAAGAAAACGTTTCCAATTAAAAATGTTCCTGGTCAAATAGTACATCTGTGGAAAATAACTTGAGAGATGGCGGACTTCCGGATACATCGGAAGTATACATCAGCTGCCTTATTTTAAATAGAACGCCCTGTATATTATTACATTTTTGAATTCAGCATCGATTTTAATGTCCAGTTTGTTAAACATAGTTTCTGCCTACGCGGTAGCGTTTTGGAATTATTTAGTAGTAAAGGCTGATACATTTCTCATAGCGGTGTTCCAGTCTATTAATGCCATCTCTATAGACTGATTCGTCAAGCTCCTCAAAATAACCATTTACAGCTTCGATTACTTCTTCATTGTCCGCAAATCTCTTACCGCCAAGCCATTTTTTGAGATTAGGGAACAGAAAATAGTCACTCGGGGCTAGGTCTGGAGAGTAAGGAGGGTGCGGCATCAATTCAAACTTTAGATCGTTGATTTTAGCCGTCGCAACGATTGACGTGTGCGCTGGTGCGTTATCGTGATGAAACAAGATTTTTTTCTTCGCCAGATGAGGTCGTTTAATTTTCACCTCGTGGCTCAAACGTTGCAATAAGTCTGCGTAGTATTGACCAGTGATAGTATTACCCTTTGCAAGGTAATCAATGTATATAATACCTCTTGCATCCCAAAAAACAGTAGCCATAACCTTGTTCGCCGAAAAAATTGTTTTTGCCTTCTTTGGAGTTGGTTCCCCTGGTCCAATCCACTGTTTAGACTGTTCTTTGGTTTCAGGAGTGTAGTGGTGGACCCACGTTTCGTCAACGGTTACGAATCGACGCAAAAATTCGCTTGGATTACGCTTATACAATGACAAATTTGCGGTAGAAATGTTTTTTCGAATCAATTTTTGGTCGACTGTTAGCAAACGCGGCACCCATCTTGCACAGAGCTTTTCCATATGCAAATGTTGGTGCAAAATATGTTGCACACGTTCATATGACATCTTACAGGTCTCAGCTATCTCACGCACTTTCAATCTGCGGTCTCCCAGCACTATTTGATGAATTTTTTCGATCATATCTGGAGTTGTGACCTCAACGGGGCGTCCTGAGCGAGGCCCATCAGAGGTGCTCACACGACCCTTTTTAAACTCGGAAACCCACTGCTTAACGGTTGAATATGACGGGGAGGATGTCCCCAGTGTTGAGTCCATCTCTTTTTTAATTTCCTTCGGCGTTAACCCCTTCAAATAAAAGTATTTGATGACAGCACGATTTTCCTGCTTTTCCATTTTTACGAAAACCACAGAGGCGTCTTGTTCAGCGTGCTGTCAAACCTACACTAGCAAGGAGATCGGGCTGAAACTATAGCTACAAGCTATCCAAGGATGGTACTATAGAATGTCACCTCAAGGTAGGCCTAGTGGCGTCATCTCTTGGTTAGGCCGGAAACTTATCAATCCACCCTCGTATATCTATAGCCGAAAACATATTCTGTCTTGTTTATTCGAATTATTGATAAAATTACTTAAACCCAACACAACACAAACAATTAATGTCATAGAAGATTGCCGTGACTTCACGAGCAAAATTTTCTCAAAATAGTTTATTGCCGAAGTGAATAATACTCCAATATAAACAATACTGGGAATAAACTATATTTACAATTAATTATTAAATATGTACCGTTGTAAACTGTTCATTTTCATTTTGAGAAAATTCCGCTCGTGAAGTTACAGCAATCTTTTATGACATTAATTGTGTTGTGTTAGGTTTAAGTAACTTTATCAATAATTCGAATAAACATGACAAAATGTGTTTTCGGCTATAGATCCACGCCGTCTAGGATCTGTCCGTTTTCTCTGCACTTCTATATATATAAAAGAAAATCGTTTTAGTTACACTATTTATAACTCAAGAACGGCTGAACCGGTTTGGCTGAAAATTGGTGGGGAGGTAGCTTAGAACCAGGAGACGGATATAGGATACTTTTTAACGTGACATAAAACGTGGTTTAAGAAAACGCAACTAACATGGAATGACAAAACGCAACGGACAGCAAAACGAAAAATTAATCAGTCAAAACATCAGTCTAGCCGTTCATTTGTTAAAAATGGTATAACAAAACGCAACTGACATGGAATAACAAAACGTAAATGACAGTTAAACGTAATGTTGTCTAGGGTTAAGTATGGTGTTTTATTTATAGTCAGATTTACCTGAAACTTCACTTTAATGCTTTTTCATATAAAATTAGTGACATACATACCGATTTCAACATTTTACAAAATTCTACCTCTTTAGAAAGCTAAAAGGGGTTTACAAAGATTGCATGTTTGTTTTTGGTCCGATTTACTTGAAACTGGTTAAAAAATTCAATCTCTGTTGGGGGGGGGGGTAAAAAGGTGTTGCAATTCAGGTTTGGGACATACTTTATTCATGGTTGAATTTACTTGAAACTTCGTATATATGCTGTTTGATATTATTATTCAAATGAAAAGAGGTTGCAATGTTTCCATGGGGTATAATCAACCCTTAAGAATGAAATGTTGTTCCTACGTTTGTATTTGAAATCTAAGATGGCGACATTACATAAAATTAAAACGTTGTAAGGGTGAATTGGTAGTTAAAAGGTTTTATTATTATTAGCATAATGATTTAATGAACTTTGAAAGAAATTTTTAAATGGAAAGCCAAGTGCGTTTCATGCTCTTTTCAACAGCGACAGGCGCATCTTTTTATCGAGTATAATTGTCGAGATATTAAAATTTACGTAAGGTACTACAAACGTCAAATCTTTTAGAAATTACTAAATAACACCAAAAAGATACCGCGCAGGCAAAAACTATGTTTAACAAACTGGGCTACCTTCATTGGCCTGCATTTGTAAGTAAGGGAGATTAATCTCCATGGGTGGAAGTGGGTGGCAAAATTTTTTATTGGAAAATAAAAAAAATAAAGATACGAAAAATAGTATTAAAAAATATGTGTGAATTTATTTTAACTTACAAAATGTGATATTGATGTTTATTAATTAAAAATTGGGCGAGTTCAATATAGGCATTTAAGGGCTCAGGCAATTTAGTGAGGGTCCCCTATGCATTTTAGTAATAATGATTATTCTGGTGTAATGAATTGATTTCAGTTCATCTAGGCAGCTTCAAGGCGCGTTATTTTTGTTGAAATTGCTTAAGGGGGAAGGGGGCATTGATTCGCCGGAGTCTCTCTCACTTGTAGACATTCGGGATAATCCTAGTAGTATAAATCGTTCACAGACAGAGCTAGTCTTTTGTTTAATCCATTTATACAGGGTGTTTCACTTAAGGCGGTTTCGTTCATAACTCTATTATTACACTTTTAATAAAAAAAATGTTTTTGTAAAAGTGGTCAGGAATCATACGTATTAGGAAAATATTTTCTGTATATGCACCATATGATTCCAGACCATTTTTATAAAAACATTTTTTTATTAAAAGTATAAAAACATAAAAATTCTGTTAAGACTTAAACCCGAAATTAATTTAACATGGTCCACAAAGGGTAAAACTAGAATTTTAAAAATGAAATGTATGAAAAAATAACTGGATATACGGATGCAGCGCAAGTACTCGTTTGTTTTGTTTTTCCTGTCTGTTGTTTGGTCGTTGCCTGTCTGGACAAAAAATGGAATATTTTATCTTTTGTAATTGGAAAAGAACGTACAGTCTCACATAAGTAAGTTCATGTTACGTTTAATTTAAAAAAAAACTAAATATAGGGGCAAAAACTTAAACATTATTTCTAATAAAAATGGAAAATGCGATCGTACTCTATGAGATGAGCGACCGTGCATCAAGTTTGGTATTTTAAGTAGTCAAATTCAAAATGTAAACAAAATTTCTTTGTACAGTGTACCAACGAACACAACGACGACTCACGCCGTACATTTAGACCGGGACCGAAAAAAAAAATTCTAACCGCGATATCTTTGCTTATTTGGATACCTTTTAGTATGAATTATTATTGTACCTAATTTCCAACAGTTGAAAATCACTCCTTCATTGTTGAATTTGCTAGTATAATTATGAAAAAGTAGGTTCATTTTATTAATGTTTTAAATGCTGTCATTTATACGTAATGCACTAGTAGATATAGAGCATAGCATAGCATAGCATATAGATTTTATAAACAAAAAAACAATGGATAACTCCCATTCCCTGAACCTATGTACAATCGACGAGCGTGAGACGTTACCATGAAAACGATGGATTCCGAATTTTACTGATTATGCATTTATTTATGCAAATAAAGACCACAAAATGTATCTGGAATTTACATAAAAAACTGGTCGTGGAGGACTTTTCTTTAAAAAAAAGTAGAGAAAGATCGTAAGTGACTGCACTATTTTACGAAGCGCCCTTTAGAAAAAATGATATGTAACAAATATAGATTTAAAGTACAACCCTTAAGAAAGAAAATGAGTTCCGGTATGTTACACTACAACATTTCAAAGCTATAATAATTAAGTTACAAAAAAATGCCTTTTAATAAACAATTGGCTTTTTACAGTAAAATAATAGAACCTTTCCATAAAAAAAACACAGGTATTACACATCAGAACCTACAGTTCACTGAAGTTGATACGCCTACGTTCGTAATAGATTATTTTAAAAACAGCGATTTTCAGCAGTTTTCTGCATTTTATAAAAATTCAAAATATCGAATTTTTTATTATGGTGATACATCTCAAGTCCTACCAATACATGTTTTCACATCATAAACGTGAGTTCCGACCCTCATTTATCTATTGCATACCTCTCGTCTCTAAAAAGTAACTTTCCAACAAAAACATCTGAGTTATTATAAAAATATATTATTATGATTTCAAATTGAAAAATATTACGTCATAATTATTTGACTATATAGTATGTTATGTTACCTTAAGATAGGCCATGGTAAGCAAAGGTAGCAGAGTGAATGGTACGAGGTAGAGAAGTGCCGGTTGAGCAGCCTTGAAGATCTCTGAGCTAACAGTTGCCGTAAGCAGTCCTAAGAAATAACCTAAGAGAGAGCAGTGGAAGTACGTCAGTCTAGATCCGGTAAGTCCCTGGGCTTTCTTGTATGCATCATAGCGCAAAACAAAACAGAGTAATAAACCCGGCATCACTATGTCTCCCAAACCTAAATAATAAAGACCTTAATAAATAAAATATAAAAAAAACACAATACTGTGGCTTTCTAATAAATTGTGATGCTTTTTCATGTAAATTTATAATAAGAAAAACAGTTTATCCGTTTTGCTAAAATTTCAATTGATTTTCTCATGAAACCCCTTGTAAACAGATATGCAACAGTAACTTTTATTTTAAAAGTGTGTGCAATTATTCGTACCATTATTACATTATGAGTCCAAAAAGTGATGAAAGGAAGGCCTTTACACACTTGAATAGAATAAAAATAAGATTACGAATAAGCAAAACGCTAATGCATTACTTAATTCCTAGCATCATACTGAATAATAGCACACGCGTGTGTCATATTCTCTTATTTATTAAATAAACGTTAATTTTTATAAAAACTAAATAGTAAATATATATGCATACAATGCAGAGTATTTAATCAAAGCTGCTTGTTACTTCTATTTTTTATAGTGTGATATCCCACTGATAATTCTTCATTATTAGTACGTATGTGGTAAGTAGGTAGTAAACTTGAAACTCCCAATAGCAATTAAGTATGTTATAAATAATCCTTCACAATTAAAATTTTAACAAAAAGTAAAAGTTTGCAAGTTAATACAATAATTTAGTGTCAAAATAAAAATTTGTATAAGAATGTTAAAATTAGATAAGCAAACGTACCTAACATGCTGAAATGTCCTGTATTGTGTATACTAGGAAAAACTAATTTTCCTGGTAAACTCAACTTTGGCGCTTCTTTTACTACTCCGCCAATATGGAATTTCTTTGCCATAATGCTTACCGGATTCTCAGCAGGTCTCGTGGCTACCTAAAATAATTCAAGATTTAAGAATCGATAATCAAATATAAATAAAATATAAAGCATTATTAGTACAACAATTGCTTCCTTTTTATTAGTGCTTTGGTTTCATACTTTGACTGCTGTGACAGGAAAATCTTCAAAGAGGTGTTGCAACAAGTGGACATCAGACTGGGCACTTATTTAAATGTTGAGATGACTTACGTTATAAACAGTCTAATTAATCAATTCTCGATTAGTTATAAAGTAGATAATTATCTTTTAAACTGATTGCTAATAAAATAGAATGGATTAAATGAATAATAATCCTTTTTCTCCTATAAAAAGTCTTTAAATCGCATTAAAAAATGTTGAAGGGTTGGGGCCCAGGGAAATTACAATTGTAAAATTACAACGAACTTTTGGATACAAAAATCTGAGAACTATAAAAAAATTGTTTTTGTCGAAAAAATTAAAAAAGTTATAGACCTCGACAACAACGCCACCTGTAGGATCCAAAACTATCCTATTTACAAATTTACAAAATATCATTGAAAACACAAAAATAGAAATCAGCATACGTCAAGTTAACAGGTCAGACGGTTTGGAAGAATTTGATAAAATAAACAATCTATCTTAGTAAAGTGCTTTGCAAGTTCTTGCATCTGAAAAAAATGGGCGTGAAACGTGGTCAATGGGTGTTGCAGAAAAGAGAAAGTCAATAAGAAATGGGCACGATAGATTGGCTAAACTGAAGTGCTAATTAGTCGAATTAGAAAGTTAAGAGGGGACAGGGATAAGATTAGTATTGCCAAATAATTGATGATGATTTAAAAATAATAAAAACAATGTTTGAAATAACCCCATTCCATTTCTGCATATAGACAGTGCAACATTATTGAGATATTACTTGTAGTGTAGAACAATTATGTAGCATAGTACAAATTCTAACCTAGCGGGAAAATTATCTGGAACGTATGCCACCCAGCATACGAAGTTAATTCTGACATTTATTCTGCATAACTTTAGTATGTAAATATGTATTGTGTAGTATAATAGTACAATGTACTTTTCCTGTTACTTTTTAGATTGATTTGTATAGACTATGTTGATGACAATTTTTTAATAATTTTTCTAGATCTACGTTAATATCTATAACTATCAATATAATAAATTAACATAGTGACATGTTCAACGGTGATGTTAGAAATGATGATGTTAGTAATCCTGGATCACACGGGATTACAACGTGGATTATAATCCGTAATCCGGGAGTTATTTTTGTAATCATGTAATACGTAAACAACCTACTCATAAATTTAGGGATTCGGAATATGTTTCCCATGGTTCGGATTTTCTGTCAAATTTAATTGCGGATGGTGCATTTTTGTGATTTTTTATTTTTTAATAGTGTTATTGATACATAATTGATTGATGGGCCGTGGTGTGTATACTATTGATACACTGCATTTAAATTTGTTTTATTTAGCATTTGTGAAATTCTCTGATTTTTTTATAAATACTAATGATAATCAGTGTGAGTTAGAACAATTGAACTTACTTTAACCATCACGTTAGTGCTGAATATGTAGGAGGAAAAGAACACCCAAAAGACATCATAAATTAATAAACCAGTTAACAATAATGTTGATACTTTCAGACTTGGTAATCTTACAAAAGCAATAAATGCTACACAAAGGCCCATGCCCATTGCATCCATTAGTAGCCAGTGACCTGAAATTCATATTTCAACATTAAAATTTGTTTACTAAATTTTAAATAAAATGTGTATATCCAATAACCATTTTCTTTTTTTACATTACAATACAAATTTTTCCTATCATAACTTCTTTAAAAAATTAATACGTATAGAGAAGCAATACTTTTAACTATTAATTGAGTAATAGTTATGGATAAGTAAAAGATGACAACATAAATATTACTTTTAAACAACAAATATTTGAAACATTCAAATGGTTAATGATTTATTTCAAAAAGTATTGATAAAACAGCCAATTTATCTAGTTAAACAGATACTATGGCAATAAAATAAAATAATCCACAATGGTCCACTAACACTTGGGGATCAGATACCCGTGGACGCGTGTTTCTAGTGTAGGGTTTTCACAACTATGTAATAGAGGGTTATTTTTTCGTCTCTAACATGAATGTTTGACGATGATAATATATCACGCGGTTATCTATCGTATATTTCCGAGTTTAAATTTCCGATACATATAGACTATCATTTTTTTATATCTCTTTTTTATGAATAAAATTGCACTACACAATAAGCAATATAAAATTATGAACGGAATATGACAACGCTTCTTACTCTAAAACTCTAAATGAATTCGGGAGAATTCGGAACTTTTCGATTAGTTTCGATAATGTTCAGTAGACATCATGAGTAAATTAAATTTTAGAGCAAATGAAGAAGTTTCCAAAGTATTTTTAAAACACTTACATAACTTTTTTACCTGTTTAATTACAGGAGAAATAAAGGAATGTACCTAACATCTACAGTTTCAGACAAAAAATAAAACCTCTCGACTTTTGTATTTCCACTGATTACATAAAAAACTGTATGGTATTCTTTATTCACTTTCATAAACTGTCATTTATCATATAAATATGAATCATTATAGTATAATTCTTGACGTTTCGCTTACATCTGCGGCAGGCATTATTAAGTGTAGCCCGTTACCCTTTTCGGTCTTAGTTGCCTTGAGTGCTGTTAGCTATGCTAAGGCCGACAAGGGTAACGTGCTACCCTTGAAAATGTCTGCCGCAGATGTAAACGAAACGTCGGGAAACAATTTCCAAATACAACGACCGGAAAGTCCGAAAACAAATATGTTAGTATAAATTACCATATGAAAATGACAGACGTAGAAATATAATAATGTTCTTTACAATGATAAAAATGTACAGTTTTTAACGGAATTCGTTGTTCTTAATGTTCACTTCTAGGCATTTGCCAATTTTATGAATTTTGATCTGTTTGAGACAGCTGTTTCGCCTTTCGGCGTTTTCACGCACAAAATTCGTAAAATTAACGAACACCAACTAAATTTATAATGATGACTTATATAGCCCAGTATTTTTATATAAAATAATATAGTATCCCTACTCACCTGTTAAAACCCAGATACAAACAATAAATACTGACATGGAAAATGACAAAATCTCTGCACTAGTGAATCTACCACAAATTCCAAATGAAATTTTATTTCCATCTGAACATGGCCTTATTATATACTGACACATCGGAAGCAATAGGAACGCTAAAGCTACCGTTGCAATAACTGAAAATATAAAAAAGGAACAGTTTATTTATTGACAACTTATTGCTATTTCTGATTCAATTTTTTATGGAGTTGCTCAGATTCCCCGTTTTAAAATAATTATTTTAGTAGTGTAATTAAGTTATTACTACTTTATAGTGTAAAGGAGGAATTTAATCGTGACGATTCACCTACATTACCTTTTTTATTAGTCTTAAAATGTTAAGTTGATGTTTAAGAATCACACAAGATTTCACAACTGAATCATTTACTTTTTGAATGGATTTTTTTTAATTGACATGATGGACTATTTACTTTAAGTGAAACTGTTTAAGTGAAGAAAAACTAAATTGCCTATTTACTTATCTTCCCTTAACTAACAATGAGTATACCATACATATACACGTTGACTGTGACATGTACATTATTAATATGAATTTGGGTTTCATTGAATTCTGTATTAAGTAATTTATCATAAAGCAGAGGTGATGTATACATTTCTTTAATTATCTTCTGCTTAACGTTTACATTTCTATATATGTGTATTACAATATAAATAAGTCAGTAAATCTGTCAAAACTATAAGCATCCGGACTTGAAAAAAAATTTAGAATGTACATACACATTATCAATGCATATTAGGTAGATATATTGTATCTATTTATGAATATTTATCTTTGCATTGAAAAACCTTTCTTGATAATAAAGATTTTTTTCAGTCAATTAGCTTAAGTTAAGAACTAATAGGTAATTAGTGACAGTTGATATGCATGTATATTATATTACACACTTTCTGAAACAATAGCACATTTGAAAAAAAATGTTCAACTTATAAATGATGCCAATGAGTATACTATCAATAAATTTTATTTTTAAATTGTGATATTATTTTGCTTACATTGGAAGGCTTACCAAACCTTTTTCAATATTTATCAAGACACTCACAGATGAAAAAAATATAGAGAAATTCCATTTTAATAGGCGAAATCCTTTTACTTACTTGCAGTACAAATTGCAAAAAGCATTTGCATGGAATCGAAGAAGAAAAACATAACAAGTAATGAAATGCTGGCCCCCAGAGGCAAACATAAAGCTTGCATTGTATCCAATGTTTGTACACTGCTATCAGTTTGTACTTGAGCTGCAGGATTTAATAGGCAGTTGGTGCTACCATTAGCTCTATCTCTAGCTTCTTGTTCCATGTTTAGACTTCGAAAGGATCCATACACAATCAACAACATAGAAATAATGAATGTGGATACTCTACTAGAGTCCATAATAGAATAGGCCCACTGATATTCAATTGTCTGTTGTTGGGTATCGGCCATAGTCGAATTTCTTTTGTTTCACTATCTGAATTCATGCAAAAATGAAATTTCATCGGCGTGACCCATTTATTTTGTTACATAATTATTTAAAAAAACGCACCATAAGCACAAACCCTCTCAAGAAAATCGACAATTTTCGGACGGGAGTTCTCGTTGTTTCAAAAAACATCACTGAATTTCGAATTCTAAAAGTGTAAATCAACACCAACTTCCGAAAATATTTACGGTTATGTACAGACGAACGCCATGTTGAACTGCCAAATGAAAACGAGAAACATTTCACAAACTTTCTATTCCGCTTTATTATGTAAAAATGAGGTTATTTACACTTGTGGGGGCAGTAGTTGTACGATGGTTGTACTCAGTTGTACTATCTGCTGTCGCTAATAACCAAGCAAACGGATAGCATGCACTGAATAGTCTGTTTTGATGTAGCAAATCATTTGATTTACAACCAATTGAGTTTGAGCATCATTAAGTATGTTTTTGTCTCTGTTTATCACATAAGCAGCAAGCAGGCAACATTATTACAAAATAGTCGCGGTTATACAGGGCGATTTCCAACAATTTTTTTCTAATCGAATATACAAATATCAGGGATCCAGAAGCATTTCTTTGGAGGAGGGAAATTAAATCTGAATCATAATCTAAACTGCTAAATAAAGTGTTAAATAAATTGAATTCACAATAGTAGAACCCGTATAAAAAAAAGCACGTGCGGTAGACGACCCCCGTTAGGAACACAGTTCCCAACTCCCATACGCTTTTTGTTCAACTCCGAGAGAGAGAAAAAAAGAGAGACATGGCGAGGAAGATGGAGGGGGGAGAAGGGAGAAATGAGAGATATATATTCCAAAACAATAACGGTTATTGTATTAGAAGCATTTAGAGACAAAAAAAACAAACATCAATAAGGTGCCTAGATTGTATGCATTTTATATTATTTTATGCATTTACTGTAAATAAATTACCTATCTGAAAGCCATACGGCGTTGTAAGGGAAAAATATGATACAATACCTAATTTTTTTATGACACACTAAATTAGATTGATAAATGGTTTTCTTCAAAATTATACGTTTTTTACAAGCATTTCACAATACGGTAGCCATCTAGTCGTATTTGTTGCTAATACTAGTACTTAAAATTAATTTAAATTTTGATAAAAACATACAGAGGCAGTTTTATACACGTAGTATTATATTGATAACAGTTTATGTTCTTCATCAGTAACTTTTTGAAACTACTGCCGTGGATAAGTTACCGATCAAACCGGTTTGGTACTTTCATTCATCCATGATATTCTAATCATATTTTTCTCTATTTTTTCACAGTACTGAAGTAATCTGTCTTAGAGTTTTTGAGGGGGGGGATCCCATACATGTACTTAAGTATAGTATTACATTTACCTATTGATGGACTTTAAAGCAGCCGGTTTTCTTAATTTTTAATAAGTACCTGTCTATTTACTATTGATAGTAAAAGCTGTAATGAAATTTGTTCTAACTTATGCATAATGTAACAGAATGTTTCAAGGGTGAAACGACTTACTTTACTTATCTCGCCTATCTTACTGACTACTCTTTCTAATACCTCCTCATCATTCGCCTCAATAGGGTTGCCATCTCTAAAATTTGGAAACCAGGACAAGACGCATGAAAACCCCGGATTTTAGAGTCCAGAACCGGGACATGTCAACAGGTTTTTTTAAACATAATCAGTGCAACCAAAAACAGTTGAAAATGTCATAAATCACCATTTTATTTATTTTCGGACCTTAAAATTAAATTTAGTCATTCTTTATCATCATTTTCAAGGTACCTAACAAAACAGAATCTTATTACAGTTTGTTACAAATTGTTTTAATAATCAATTAGATTTTTTTTACGTGTGTCGCGGACGGCCCAAGACTTTAAATTTTTAAACCAGGACTACAAATGAAGCCCCCCCGGACGCTCCCCGGATGCCCTCTTAACTAGGACAAATCCGGGGAAACCCGGACGGATGGCAACCCTAGCCTCACATCATCACATTTTGAACGTTTCTTTTCCGCCGTGCCCGCTGCCTTTGTCTCGTACTCACATAAAGCCGTGCTCCAGAGATACATCTTTAACAATCTTTTTCTGATTCCTAAATTAACTGTTCGCGAATAGAGCAGTGACTTCTTTGTGTTAAATACGATTCAATCCCGCGCAATTTATATTCAGGATGGGACAGGGAATTATCTCTATGTTCACCGATGCATTATGAAAAGAGTAAATATCGTGGGCGAGCAGAGATGGAGCCAAACGACGTAAATGGTCTGGAAGTTTCAGCCAGTACATATTTCAGTGATAAAAATAATGTGGTCGAAGAAGCAAAACGAGCTTTCGTTGTAGAAGTGTACTTTTCCCAAAACAAATCCAGTGTCAAAGTACAGCGTACCATGCGTATTCGTTAGCATGTTTCTTCTCGAAATTCGGTTCCGCGTCCCTCTTTCGGTATGGCTACTATCGCGTTCCGTTAATAGTCCTCCAGGACTTACCCCGTCTCGTATATGTCACTAACTACCTTAAACATACAATCTCCAACCTATTGCCCTAAATTTTTTAAGATTTCCGCCTATTTATACCTGGTGCCTTATTATTTAATTTTTTTAATCCTAAAGCAAACTCTTCTCTCATTATGGGGTATCCTAGGTCATCTATCTTTACACCAACTTCCTTCCCTAATACATCTTCTAACCCTGGATATACGTATAGCTTCTCTAAATATTCTTTCCACCTATCTGTCTTTTTCTCATTTTCTACCAAAAATTACTCCTGCCTCTTTTCTTATATTATTACTACAAACTTTTCTTCTACTTCTTTATACCTCATATCATACCGCTGTTCCTTAGCTGCCCTACATATCCTAATTATTTCCTTCTTGTTTTACATCTTGTTTGACCCTTTTCATCCATCCTGATTTTATATTTTCATCTTTCTGTTTAAGACCTAAGGTACAACTCTTTCTAAACTTGAGAGCATATTGAGTGATAATTGTTTCAATTGGTTTTTAAAAATCTTTGAATTTAGAAAAAATATTTTTATTCATTGCACATAATCGACTGATAAATATACATTAGGATTACAATTAGATCAATATTTAGTTTTATCACTGTTGGCCGCAATACACGATTCCAATCGGGAATTTAGACAACCGATTAAAGACTCCAAATATTTAGGGACCAAATCATTCGAAATGGTCTCAATTTTGCCAATTGTCAATCGAGCGTTCAGTCTCTTTCTCAAGGATATCTTTCATCAATTTCCAGAGATTTTCGATAGGGTTGAGGTCTGGCGAACAAGCTGGCTACTTTATAACCTCAAATTCTTTGCCATCAAACCACTCTTTGTTTTTCATCAATACTATTGATAATTGTATGGCATGTGACACAATAGTCGATCGGTAATTTGATTCTCAATTCAAACGTATGCTTTATTTGCATGGTGATCACCTAGCATCAAATTAATCAATCAAAAAGTAAGTGACGTAATTTTATCGCGCTAACTCTGCTCCCAACTATAGCTGCGGAATACAGACACGTTTCAATGCACATGCACTCTATCTCGTTTCTTCCGCCTCCTTTAGTATGTCCTTCTACTTAATCTATCACGTGTTTCGTTACATTTTGGTTTTCTACTTTCCGCCCTCTTCTTAATAATTTTCAATTTAAAATTGGCCTTCATAACTACCAACAATAAGTTATATTGCTATCTACATATATCTGCTTCTGGATAATTGCTGCAGTCCTTCACTTGATTTTTAAATCTTTGCCTAAAAAATAATCCAAGTGTTTTGATTTAGACGACGCCAAGAAATACCGAAAGGCCGAATGACATCCAATACTTCTTGTTAAAGTTCGGACACTATTGTAATAAAACTATATTCACAACCTTAACAAAAACATTTAAACTTAACAGAACTGTACATATCGGTTTAATTATGAATTCAAGAATGATAATGTGCTATTTGTTGAAGTAATAGTTGTTAGCCGTTTTAATTTGCCATAATAAAGGTTATTGCTAACAAGTTAATATTATTGAAAAGATACAATTTACTATTGTAATATTATTAAATTAACGTACTTATACACCGACTCCTAAAATAATTTTACACATAAAATATAAATATCCAATCTTAACACAAACTGGTGTTTCCCTAAATAGCCTGGCATCTTTAGGGCCCCAAGAAATATAGAGTTCCACAAACACTCCAAGGCTAAGTGGCAACTTTAAAATGTAGTGAATGCAATGCTAAAATATAGGACTAAAAAACATTTTTAATAACTCTAAAATACACTGTTGATTTTTAAAATGAAATTTGTGTGAAACGAAATATCTGCGCAATCAGGTAAGTGTCTCACTGTCATAGGAAGTTATGTGAAAGGATTTCATATAAAAATTTATTTAATAAAGAATAATCGGGTAGAGCCTTTGAAAATTAAATATTTATTTTATAATTAGGTACTTATAACAAAAACACAAAGAGAATTCATTTCACAAAATCGATAATAAGTAACTGTGTTAACTTTTGTACGGTAAATCATAAAATTTTACGTAATAAGCTAAAATTATGGAATAAGAGGCGAGGAACATAAACTTTTAAGTAGTTATTTGAGTAACAAGCAACAAAAGTAAACGAATGCGTAAGTAAATATCACGAACTTAATACTGGGGTCTCGCAGGGTACAATATTAGGTCCTCTGTTATTTACCTAGTGTACATACACTAAAAACCAAAAAAAAAAAATAGGCGAAGTAGGTTGGTAGGACACCTTCTGAGGCATGAAGGTCTAGTCAGAGACATAATAGAGGCAGAAACAGAGTTAAGAGGGGTAGAGGTAGGCCTATATTAGATTACTGTTCGCAAATAGTTAAGGATGTGGGCTGTTCTAGTTTTAGGGAAATGCGAAGATTAGCTCAGGATAGGAAAGAGTTGAGATACATGTCCAACCAGTCTTAGGACTGACGACCTTATAATGATGATGATGATGTACATATACAAAAAGAAAAGGTAATATTTATTATTATTAATATTGAATTTCTGTTAAAGTTTATCGTAGTCGTGATCTGTATAACTCATTGGAGCTCCTGATTTCAAACTGAGTATACGGAGTAATTTATATTGAACGACCTCAAACTAAGTCCAGGTCCTAAGGTGACCACATAACTGAACCGTAGGTCAGGATCGGCAGCACCAAACAAGTGGTGAATTGAGGTAGTATTACGAAACTCTTTACAAAACGATGGATGAACCATAGAATCCTGGAAGCTTTACTAACTACAACTTCCACTGTTTAGAGAAAGATAATAAATTTAGTAAGGAACCGTTCAAGCATTACGGAAGCAGATTTTCTGCAATTATTAACCTTCCTCCCCCTTGTGAGCAAAAGCAAACAAAGCTCTTAGCCCTCCCTCCCATGCATTCATAAACATTGGTACATACATTTTTTAATATGTTCTCATTTCTTCATTGATTAGTTATAAGACCCTGAAAACGCGTTTCATTTTTAAGCATAGACAAGTAGGGTTGCCTCCCCTCCTAATCCCCATGTCATCAAAAATTAGCAAAGGAAAGAGCTCCCGCCCGTGGTAATGCTTACGTAATACTTGAATAGCCCCTAAACAAGATTCCCAATTTATTAACTGAATAAACATGTCAGAGAGGTGAAACTGCTCCTCTATAAAAAGGTAATTTATAAGTAAAGTATTGTCTTGCGATCATTCATGTAAAGAGTTAATATCGTTCGGTATTTTAGCCACGTTGGCGTAAGAAACTGTACAAAATGTAATGAATAATCGATGTCATTAGTAAATATTATAAACAGTAAAGGGTTTATGTAAAAGCCTTGAGGTACATCTCAGTTAATTTGCTCAAATAGTGACACTGACCTCCGCACCCATACTACCTGCCAACGAATAGAAAATGTATGAGGTCAACCAACTTAATAAATTTCCCTGAGTATCAAATATAGATAATTTGGCAAGCAAACGATCGTGACAGACTGAGTCAAACACACGTGCAATATCTATATAAATGGTATCCACCTGGGCACCTTGATCCAAAGCTGAAGTAACGAAATAGGTATTTAAAACCCACAAGGTTAGTAATTGTTGAGCGGCTATCGACAAATCGGTGTTGTTGAGGGATTATTAGTTTAAGGAAATGGTCAGTTAGGTGGTCAACAACAAGTCGGTCAAGCAGCTTGTCCAACGTACACAGAACAGATATTGGAGTTATCCAAGATAACACGTGTTCCCATAACAGAATCACGCCACGCATCGCAAGATGTCACGCCACGCGAGGTATGGCGTGTTTCGCACAGATTGCAGTATCAGCCAATTTAAATTATAAATACAGGTGCATCTTCACCTGTACTGTACTTTTACTTTTAAGACTTGTAATGTCCGACTAACTTCCGCCCATAGGGTATTGTTAGTAAGTAATTGTCAAAAGGTGTTTTTTTTTGGAATAAAGTTTGTGTAAAAGATTATGAGTTCTTTTTTTAAAAAACTAAAGTTCCAAGAAGAAACCAAAACTTTGGTCTATAATTTTTAACATCTTGCTTATTACTTTTCTTGTGAATAAAAAATTTCTTCTATTTTGCGGAAAAGTAACTTTCTGAATGTAATCGATTAGAAAGTTTAACAATCAGTTTGCTTAAGACGGACTAACATCTATATATATCGAGATACACCATTAAGAGCAGGGCTGGCCGTTTCCTTAAACAAGCCGAAAGCCTTTTTTATAGAAGCTTCAGTGACAATAAAGCGAGCAGGCATGAAACAGTTGGTTTTACTGCTTACGCAGTAAACGTGATAGAGTTATACAATCAGCCATTATTTTTATTTTTAATTTATCGTAAAAGCGCTCAAATCGTTCGGCGCCAGGTACAATAAGCAGTATTTTTTTCAATTATTAGGCCAATAAATTCAGAGTTGAACCATCGTAGAAACTATATGGATCGACCAGTGACAAAGGGCACATGACTGGAAATTTGAGAATTCACGACGAGTACAAATTGCTTAAACAATTATCTAGATCGTCCTTATTAGTAACCGCATCCCAGTCAATATACTCTTAAGCTCTGATTTACAAGATTATAAATGACCTTACGGAAATCTCTAAATTCGGTGACACTTGAGCCGTTCAGTTTCCTATTCACACCGCACTCGAAGAAAGCTGGTTGACGATGCATATCACAAGGCAGAAGAATTTCTTGATGATATATGTTGTGAGCAAATGATGTGCAGGCAAACATCAAGTCTAATGTGTATGATTTATTTGGATGGTTTGAATGTAACTACATAATGTCATAAAATCTGGTTACATTCAACAATATAAAAACATTAAAGAGGGGTAATGTCTCCTGAAGTCTCAAGAATTCAAATAGTATATTTATGAGACGTGGTTTCAGGACGTCGTACCAGATCCCGGTGAATCGTCGACAATATCACTCACCAAGCCAACGAAGTTGAGTTCCAATTTGGAAATCACGAGTCTATACTTGGTGATATCAGAGTAAGGCGATAGAGTTTAAAGGTGTTCTCCAGAACGGTGAAGTACCGAACTGGATTGTGCCTCCAGAGCGGTTGCGCCAATTTCACGTAGTGAACGGCTACCACCAGGTCGGTTGTGATTGCTATGATTGTTGGTTCCGAAATTATGCACGTGTTATGAAAAATATTGGTGTGTCCCAGCACAGGATCATGTCGGGGACACCTATTTGTGGGCTTGTTGCGAATTCCGTTACTTGACTTAAATATCCCGCAGGATTAAACACATATTTTCAAAAGCACTATGAAACACTCACAACTATTAACAATTGAACAAAACGATTATAATGTGGGGATAAATGCTAATGAGCCAAGTTTCGAGACGATAATTAAAATCTTTAAAAGCTGTCAGCAAAGCATTTTAAAGGGCGATATTACATAATAATTTTAAAAACGATATTTGTATTTCTTATTTCTAGAGATTAAATAATAGATTGGTTTACAGAGTCGATATGGCCAAGTCCATGACAAGTCAGTACGCATACGAAACTCGTTTTTTCACTACTTGTCTTCTTATTCCTCTTCACATTCAGTGGTCTTGACTTTGGCACCTGTACTATAAATGTCCGTCCTCTCTATATATGAATACCTATATGTGCTTATCACATCGCAGTATGTGCATCAGAGTACCATACCGATTCTCGTGATCTCTACCACCCTGAGTACTGAAAGAGCTGCTGGCCTCTTACAGGAACTTATCTTATGATTAGTTTTGCTTCTCAGTATTAACTTATAGTCCGACTTCCTAAATCATCGAAATGCGCAGCTGATCCACCCCCTCTGGTTTATACAAGAGCTTTGTCAAGCCCCGTCGGATCAAAAATTAAAAATGTGTACTATAAAATAATAAAATATACATTTTAATAATTATAGTCACAACTACCAAAAGTGTGAATAAAGTTATTTTACACTACACTGTAGTTGCATGTTACACCTACCTACATTTTTCCTCTTCTTTCAAAGCTAACAGTACTACATATAAATCTGCATTTCTGAAATTTGGAAAAAAATTCGGTTTTTTGGCATACCATCTAACTAACAATGTAGTATCAGTTCCTTCTATTTTTGTTTGGTCCATTCATGATTCTAATTTAGTAAATTATTACAATAATTCAACGGTAGCTACGGAACCCTCAAGGCGCGAATCCTATTCTCATTTATTCCAGTTTTAGCTATAACCAGTTTAAAGTTAAAGGGCGTCAAGGATTAGTAAAATGATCTTCGCAAAAGCGATAGAGCCTTTGTTGATGCTTCGTAACTTCGAAAAGTTCAAAGAAAAAAAATATATTGCGAACTTCCACTAATATATTGATTTGTAAATTTGTTACTTAGTAATCTAGTATGTACTTCTTTGTACCAGTCAAGGAATTTTGAACTTTGATGTTAAAATTATTGATTAAATTATACGTTTCCAAAGCAAATTTGAAAACTTTAGAACAAAGTGTGGAGGGTAAAGGACATAATAAAACCAATTGAGAAGCACCTTCCTTTTATAATAACATTACAGCAACTTTTATTATACCAACCTACACGACTTTACATTCATACGCACATTAATAACGCCAAAAACAAAAAAGAAAAGTGTAATTAAAGTACAAGTACAAACAAAATAGTTTGCCAACCACTCGTTAATAAATCGCCTTTCTTTAAATAATTTAGATTTGAATGACTTACCTATGTGTATAGCAAATACAAAAACAATACATGTGATGTATTTTACATAAATAAAATTGCTCTATTGGGTCGGCAACACAACTATTACAAAAACAATTGCTGCGATGGTTTTCTAGAATATTACATTGCTTCTAGCACTTATATCAAATCTGCCATCGTTTGAACTAGACAAAAAAAATCAACCACCTTCAATACTAAACAACTTTGTGAAATCGATAAGTAGATCAGTACATATTTTTTCAAATATATTCAGCCATTGATAAAACTATATATTTAATAATTAATAGGATAAGTTTGAATTAGATTATCGATGGCAGATTTTGAATTATTGCTGATATATTTTACAGAAAATCGCCTTAAGCATCGTTCTACCAACTACTTTTAAGTACAGCAAATGCAAATAGGAATGGTAGCGGAAAAAATTGTCAAAATAACACCGAAATATTAAAGTACACTGACTTTTTCGTAAATAAAGAAAACTTACTACCATCTACAATTTTCTTACCAATTATGTATTTATAATGCATTCCTTTCGTCTTATTGTGTTGTATGTAATAGGAAATAAATTAGAAATAATTTAAATTACGAACTCTGATGATATTTAATCAACTTTTTAAACGAAGATGTATGGTGTAATACTAGTTTCGCGTTTTTCCGCCCATAGGGTATTGTTAGTAAGTAATTGTCAAAAGGTGTTTTTTTTTGGAATAAAGTTTGTGTAAAAGATTATGAGTTCTTTTTTTAAAAAACTAAAGTTCCAAGAAGAAACCAAAACTGGCGCAGTCGTAACGGATCAAAGTTCCTGCCTAATTTAGTAACCACTAAAAGTTCGGAAAAATACGGTCCGTGTGGTGAAGGGTGAACTAGATTCTGTGGAACCAGTGCACTCCCAACAGTCTATCAAAATTCGGAGATAAAGAATCCGTGATAGTGAAGTGCCGCCCAAAAAGGGGTCAAAATTGCCAAAATTGTAAAAAATTGTGAANAATCCAATCCGGGAAAGCTTTATAGACATTAATGATTTTGACAAAAAAGATTTTCCTTTTTTTCAACTTCAATTTATTAAATTTGGATTTTAGTATTTTTATGAAAAAAAAATTATTACCTTTTTGGTTCATTATATCAGTATTTTCATTTTTCTTTTTCAACAATAATTTTCACTTTCGTAAAATTCAAATTTTTAAGATTTGCGGTATCTTCTATGTATAATTCTCTATGCACTTAATGTCTCTTTTTTCAATAATTAACAATCAATAAGTCGAAAAGATCGTCTTATAGAAGAAACAATCTACGAAACGTGCAAAAATGGAAAAATCGATGACACAGAGATTCTGCTACACGTTCACAATCTTTTAAATTTCGATGCGACTGTGTTACTGACATTAAGTCAGTTTAAAGAAAATATATATATATGACTATTAAAATATTAATGACAAAGAAAATCATTGTTTACGCCCACGGAAAAGCGCACTCGTTTCGCTCTTGTGTGCGTCTCATCAGCGATTTTCTTAGATTTCATATACGCATCACACGACCATTAGCACTATCAATTATTTATCATTCATTCAACCACATGCAAACAAACAAACAAGAAACAAAAATATATATGCACGGCCACTTAATGATAATCGTCATAGCAATAATAATAATAATATAGTTCAATTATAATTATAATAGTAATAATACAGTATGTATATGTTATATACTGGGTGATGATGATGACGAAGATCAAAAGGAGGAGACACACCGCGTGTGCATGCTATAGGTGATCGGTCTCACACTGTACATTAAAACATTTATTATTAAAACAATAATAATGATAACATGTGTAATACTATGTATGATTTTTTTCTGTGTGTGAAAAGGCGAATTAACGGGTGTGTCTTTATTTTTCTTTAATTAGGAGATAAGACAAGAGCTTAGTGGAAGGGGTAAGAAAAGGGCGCAACCCACGCACGCACGCCACGACGAACATATTACGACGAAGACAGAGCACATAATCATCATCATTATTATCATTATCATCATTTATATTGTTACGTACACACACACGCACGCGGTCCGATCATCGACAGTGAGTGTCCTATCATTTTTTTGTTTTTTTCAATTTAAAACGGTATTTTATAATTATGTAAGCTTCATTTTACGGGTGATGAGGGGCGCGCGGAGACTTCGCACATGAGTTACGACACGTCCTGATCCTCCACGTCTTGTAACTGCTCCTTTTGTTCTGCTTCGCCTAAAATGGAAAAAC
This sequence comes from Agrilus planipennis, assembly GCF_000699045.2. Lineage (NCBI taxonomy): Eukaryota > Metazoa > Arthropoda > Insecta > Coleoptera > Buprestidae > Agrilus > Agrilus planipennis. The sequence continues at coordinate 229,597 of NW_020442433.1, forward strand.
ATTACTTACAATATATACATTTCTTTCTAACAGTGGGTAAAATTACATCTGCAACTCGCTAATTCGTTATTAATTTTCCCTACGGTTACTACTGACGTCATTCGTCATTTATTTATTCCTCAATAAGTTTGAGTTATTTGTTAGTTCATTAAGTAGATCTTGTTTATTTTATTTACTTTTATGGCACTTTTCGTAAATGCACAATGTAAGTTATACGTCCATTTCTAGACAACTAATAGGAACTAGAAGGAGGAAGTGTGGGATCTTAGTTAACTATTTATTTGGATATTACAACGTGCCAGTGTTTTAATAGTTATAAAACCATATAATAAAGATTATAGTTTTTACTAAATATAGTTTACTCATTTTATACTAATAAAATTAAATATACAAAAATAATAAACATTTGTCGAAACATTGAAAAGCATTTTTGTGTTTAATTTTATTTTAAATATATTTAATAATTTCCACATCGTGAGTTCTACTGAAATAATTTTATATAAATTAAAAACAAGAAAATGTGATAATAAAAACTATAAAAGTAGCTTTGGTGAATAAGGTGTTAACAAAAGATCTTAAAACATCAAGAAGAGTTTATAAATCATTTTTGGAAAAACTGTTTTCGCAGAAAAGGAAAACCTTTTTTTGCAAATTGCAAATTAAAAAAAACTGTTTTCCCTAAGCTGACTCTAAATTGTCTAGATAAAGGGATTTCTCTAGATCTGATCAAATGTCCTACTGCCGATTAGGTACTGCTTGCAAGAGACAGAAAGCTGCCAATTAACTTAAAACTATTCATGTGGGAGACAACTGGTCCGTCTTAAACGACTTTGTATTGTTTTGTAGTTTGGCAATATGGCACAAACAATTGCCATTCAGAATAATATGATCAATATTCTTTTAAAAGTCCAATTGATTACTTACCATCACCTTGCATGTCACTCGTCCACAATGTCAGATTGTCACGCAGCAGTTGCATTATAAGCGTACTGTCTTTATAACTTTCCTCCGACAGGGTATCCAGTTCCGCGATTGCATCGTCAAACGCTGCTTTTGCCAATCGGCACGCACGATCCGGGCTGTTCAAGATCTCGTAGTAAAATACAGAAAAATTAAGGGCCAAACCAAGTCTGATCGGATGAGTAGGTGGAAGTTCAGTCATCGCAATGTCGCTTGCCGCTTTATACGCAACCAATGAGTGTTCCGCTGCTTCTTTGCGATCCGCACCAGTTGCAAACTCTGCCAGATATCTGAATAAAATGTGATTAATTACGTACATGTTTAAATTAAAATGCAATTGTAATGATTTGTACGCATATCGACTTAAATAAAAGTTTGACTTAACGGTAAAAATAGTTATAAAAATATTTGGTCATTTTTTCTATAAATGTCTAGTATTTTATGTAATTCGTACACAGTTGTGTATATATTATATATATAACATATTATTAGTTTATCATTTAAATGACCATGTTAAACGTAGTTGATTAAAAACTTATCTCACCTTTTAAATAAAAGGAAGTAAATAAATAGGTAAAATTCATAATACAGGAGCATTACCATTCACTAACAGAATTCGTAGAAAATCAAATATTTAGGTTGTTAGGGGTGTGATTCAAATAATCGGTTATGTTGTTTCTTCGGCTGACATCTTCAGTGGATACTACATTGACAACATGGGCGACGTTTTGCAACGACAGGTATTGACCAGAATGACGTTCACCCACGCCGTTAACGTAATATCCATTGAAAATGTCAATTACAGACAAAACGGCTGGTTCTAACCGTTCAATTGGGTCGCAACCTATTAATAACTGATTAAGTGTCAAATAAAATTCATAACTGATGATACGGTATAAACAATATTAACTTTTAACTTTAACTACCTTACGATTCTACTATTCTTTTTAAAATGTTTCAAATTAAACAAATTTGATTTCTTAAAGATTAACGAAAAAAGTTATAGGACAAAGTTGATCGGAATACCTAAATATGGGGCTATGCAAAACGCAGCGGCGATATTCAAATGTTTTTTTTTTCGAGTCAAACAGTCCAAAAAATCCGCAAATGCTCATTGCGGTTAAACTGAAGGATTAATCGAAAAATTAGGAAGAAGTTGTTCCGAATGCCAAAGTATGTGGCCATGCACAAAATCGCAGCGATATTCAAATGTTTTTTTTTTTAGTCAAATCACTTGAACGAAATCAAGAAACGTTTTAATATCGCCTTTAATATCGCCGCATTATTTTGATCATATATGCAGTGTACAAACGATAATGAGTTTTTACCTAAAATTTGCAGCGCCCTGATGGTATGTTTTCCAGTTTGTTTTTGATTAGCATTATTAATTAAGTAGATAAGCTAACGATACAAACAAGCTTGATTGTGTACCATTGTATTGTTAGAATCGAATTACAACATAACAACAGCTTCACATCGGACAGCTTTCAAGTGGGCATGACAAAATTAGCAGGCAAAAATATACACCATCCGATAATTAGCCGTGGAAGGTAATAATTAGCCGCGACGCAGGAAACCCGAAAATCAGGAAAAAAATGTAAAAAAGGTTAGGAAAATCTCACGACAGATACAACCGGGCACATAATTAGGCGTCAATTAACCGCTGAAAATGTAAACTACTAATTTCGGAGTGCGACTGTTTTTACAAAATAGTGTAATTTTTCGATCTTGACAACCCGATAACCGTTATAATATCCAATAAGATTATAAGCATCCTAAATCATTTGAATTTTACTGTGAATATTTAACAAATTAGCCGTGAAAGAAAGAAAAAGCCCTGACTCGGGAAACACGGAAACCAGCATGCATTGAGTGATATTGTAGTAGGCATTACAAATAGGGGTTGAAATTTGCTGTAAATATTTAGAAAATTAACCGTGAATAAATAAAAATAAGCCCCCTCCCGGGAAACCTGACAACCAGGTTACAGGCTATCTGTAAATGAAGTCAGCATACAAAAAACCGTAAAATCGGTTAGGAAAATCCTCACTAGTTAGAATCAGGCTCTTAATTAGCCGCTAATTAACCGCTGACGATGTAGACTACTAATAAGAGACTTCGGTTTTTACTCAGTAGATCGGAGTACTACTAAAAAATAAATCTAATTGAATGAAAATGAATTGACAAATTATTAGGGCATTTAATTAACATTATATTAGCACTTAATCATTAGATACGATTTGTTCTGCTGACTTTGCTTTGCTACCTTCATGGACGTAGAAATCAGATTCGCTTATACAGTCACGGAATTCCCTCCTACGCAACTATTTCAGAACCACCATAAATGGCTATACTTGGCGAATATTGTTGGTTAATTGTGCTTTTGGGTTATTATTATTATATTATTATTATTATATTTTGACATACGGGTTTAAAACTCATTATACATTATGACAATAGGCGGCAGTAGCGTTCTATGAATTAAAGTTACTCTAAATTTTATAAATATATGAAACTAAACAATAGCTTAGACAATATAAATCAGTTATAAGCACATAAAATAACTAAATTGCCATATATTTTCAGATAAGAACTTCTTAAGTTGACCCTAGGTACTGGTAATAAAATCTATATCCCTTACAAAGGAGTTGGCTGAATGCAGTGATATTAATATCGAAAAGTCGTTAGGGCGCAGTCGTCTTGGCGGGGGGGACATATAAACTAACGGGAGCAGTGAGAAGAATTTCATAAATTAAGCCTCTCATAATACGAAATGAAATGTAAGGATCTGAATGCTTTTGAACAAAATTGCTGATATGAGACTTAAGTGAGATTGGAGTTAAAAATGACATCAAGGTCATTTATTTCATTGACACGACAAGTGGAGTGTTATTTAGTTGGTAACTAGAATTAACAACACGATTTTTTTATTAATTAGATTAAAAATACGTTTCCAAAAACAAAATGTTTGGAAAATATGAAACTAATACAGCACTACGCTCATAGATCCCGCTACTGAATGCCGTAATCTATAAGTCGATACAAACCGAAACAGAAACCGTGATAAACTTCTCAAGGACTGCAAGGTATTCATTTTTAAGTTCGAGCCAAAGGTCATTTAAATTTGAATTAGCTGATTCGAATTTTTATTGTAGAGAAGAATTCTTAATATCGATCAACTTCTCATACTCCGACCCAGTTAACATTGATGGTGTAGCCTGATTTGCGAATGGATTTTGACTCGATGGCTCCTCTGGAAAATATATTCATTCAATCATTTTTCATGATTTTAACCACATTTGAGGTAGGCAAAAACCTATTCGTAACTGTTTTGTTCAACACATTCAATCCAGAAGTCAAATTTGTTTTCTATCGTTAGAAAGGATTTTATATCTTACTGTAAACGTGGTTGCGGTTCTTCACTAACTAACGGACGTAAAAATTGATTTAATACGTCTATACGCATAATGATAATAAATAAACAAGCAAAATCACCGAAGAAGCAGGAATGCACCAATGAACAACTGTATCCAATTTATTGTATCTTATATTCCTATCCTAATTAAAGTTGCCGTATAAATGACATGCTTGTCAGTCTTTCACTGAATATCAAATATTAATTAATTAAAACAAAAGACAATAACGCCAGCGACTTTGAGTTTGAAGTAATTTTAAAGTACCTTTATTGCTTTTTCTTGTTTTAAAACTTACATTTGACATTCAGTGAAAGAATGTATACGGCAACTTTTCTCAGAATTGTATTGTTGTTAATGTGCATACAGAAGTATTCACTCGTATGAGGTAAAAGTATGAAGAAGTACACAAATTCATAATTTTAGCAATCCATAGATATGGTTGCATATTTGTAACTACTTTTTAAATTTCAACAACTTTTCTTTGTAATGGTTTCTGCTATTTTCAAAAATAAAGGTACGTTATTGTTACACAAATTTCATATTTTGTGTCAAAACTTGTACATAACTGACGCATTGTTAAGTTTGCTCATGCCAATATGTTTTAGACCATGCAGGACTTTTTATATAGAGTAACTTTTTTATAAGATTAATAATAAAATTGTTATTTATTTTTTCACTCTAAACATTAAATTTTAAGTTACGCAAATTTCAAAATGCATCAAGAATAATTTCTGAAATAATAATTATTTTCTTCAAAAAAAGCAAGTCTGCGGTTCTGTATTTAGGTATTATAGAAGTATTCAACAAGTTTTCAGCGTGCCTCAAAGGCCTATCCAAAAATGTCTACCAGCTCTCCTACTATTATCACCATAGACATATATTAAGTGCCTTAGCCGTATGTCGTTGTAATAATTTCTTGGATCGAAAAGTGAGGGAGATAGCGTATGGTTTCGGACCAGTGCTATCTCTTTCATGAAACGCTTACACACTATCGTGAGAAAGATGGATATTGTCCGAAACTTCGTTCCATCTCTTTCTTTTGTTGTACCACAATTCTGACCGCTAATGCATGTTCATGAGTAAACGTCGATGATTATAACAATATTAAGGGAAACAAGCGGTCTTGTCTACTGGAAATTTCTAACGAAATATACAGAAAACATAAACGAAGATAAACATAACGATAACGAAAAAACCCGACTTCTACAAAAATTGTTCTCAAGGAAGAAACAACAGGTACCTAACAAAGTTAACAAAAAACCGTTGTACCCCATGTTTAAACGTAGAAATGGTTGCGCTAGTTGCTAGTATATGCATAATTAACAATTACTTATATGTGTATGTATGAGTCAATGCTTATGACTAATGCAACAAACATTCACGTCAAATAATCCATGAGATGAAGAATAAACGACCAAGATTTCTTTATAACTATTTTTCTGAAAAATAGTAGTAGTGATAAAGAACGCCTTTTTATTAAATAAATAAACTTGGACCACGAATAAAATTTAAACAATGGAGATTACGAATCCTAATAAAATATGAAACTCATACCTATGGTAATCACCCTTCATCTTAAAGTAGAAAACTTTGCTCTCCCCAGTGCCTGCTGCTGGAATTAGGTGTTTATCCAAGACAGTGAGTATATCGGCGCAGATATCCCGTAATTCCTTCTCAACTTGACCGCGGTATTGCCTTATCATTTCGAGCTTGTCATCGGTACCTTTGCTCTCTTCTTTTTGTTCGATGGATGAGATAATGCGCCAGGAAGCGCGACGGGCACCAATGACATTCTTGTACGCTACCGACAGTAAGTTCCGTTCCTCCACCGTTAATTCCGTGTCCAGTTTAGCCACTTTCTTCATTGCTTCAACCATTTCTAAACAAAAAGAAAAATACAATCAAAATTATAACACAATTCAAGCATACATCAGAAAAACCTATAGTATGTGTAATACAAATTGATACTCTTAAATTCTGTTTTCCTTTTAAATTATACTACGCATTATTTGCATAACGTTTAATGGTTTATTAAAATTTTTTGACGACTCTTGAGAACCACCTTTTGCTCATAATTTCAAATATGACCTTTTTGAGTTTTGCTTATATATATTATGGAATATAGGCATTGAATGAATCGCCTTGCTTTCAATGACCAATTTGTAGGTAATTTAAATACCCACAAACTGCTGTTTTTAGTATAATTGTTCACTGAGAAAATCAGGAAATTTTTTTAAAATTGTTTAAATAATATTCCATGTTCTGCTAGCTTCAGAGGAACTAAACAGAGCAGAGTACTGCTAAACAATCAAAAATAAATCTAATCGAGTGAAAATTAATTGCAAAATTAAGTACTTATTAAATGCCCAAATAAAATAATTAATGTTCCCTTCCTTTACTTGAAACAAGGGGGAGATAAAATATGCTGTTGCATTAATTGGTAGTAGTTGCATAAACTAAACAGTTTAAAGCATTTTTGTCAATGCTACCGTATTAACTTCTTAGGTCCGAATTAAATTTACCAAACTTTTCATACACTTACTGTTAAAATATGCAAAAATTACTTTCAAAGCAGAAGCATAGATATTGGGTCAATATTTTCGTAATTATCTAAAAAAAAAACATTCCCCACCCCCGATCAATTTGGAGTTGTGGGGACTGACAAAGAAAGGTTTAATGAATAAGAAGAATATATTTTAGCCATCTATCATATTTTATTATAAAAATAGTGTTCTAATCGCACTCCACATTTTACTTTTTTTTTTATTTATTTATTTTTACGAATTTCGTTTTAGATGGATGTGCTTATCGTCAGAAGGGAGACAACCTTACTCTACCTATTTCCTTTTATTTCATAATATTACAAAAAAATTATCGGCGGCTGCATATATCCACAGAGAAAATGTTATGATTGAATTTGATTTGATCACACCTCATACTTCGTAGTTTTTTGAGTTTGCGAGTACTTCTTTTCAAAAAGAGAGCACGAAAACAAAATTCTTAAAAAATAACGGGTGGTAATGGTAATCCTAGATGTTACATATACGTAGGTATCTCGACACAAAGTTGCGATTTTCATTAAATTTTCGAGTTCTGATAAAAAAATACAATTTAGTCGTATTAATAATGGCCTTCTTCATCTGATGCCTTCGTAGTTGCAGCTATGAGATGTCTTAGACAGGAAGCGATAAATATATTAGAGAAAGCAAATGAGATCACCTTTCTATGACATACCTCCACGCCTTTACATTTTTCACTCGCACTACTCGTTCACCGTATTACTTCGAAGTTTTTATGACTGTCTCCATTATTCGCATATGTATATTATCCACAATTTAGAAAAAAAAAAAATTTTCCATCATTACAAATACAATTTATTAAGAAAACCATACTTCATTGTTCAATTATTTAATTAGGTTTAGTAATCAAAACTAATCCTACTTACTAACCTGTTGATTATCTGGTAATTCAATTTGTAAATTTGCATAATACTTGATAAGTTCCACTTAACAGCATAAATATTTGAATTTAAAATTTACTATAATAATGGACTAAAAAGTCACTCATGATAACTTATGACATCCATGAAGTTGACTTTTGCACAATGTACTCAGAATTGCATAACCGTTTTCCGTTATCTACTCGTTAATTAGCCGTGATGCCAAAATTCTTGCAGTTTTTGTATATAAAAAACTGTCTACTAAGTTCACATGAAGTAAGTAAAAATTGTAAAAACAAAAAAGGTTTGCATCTTACTGTTAATCAACCATGAAAAAAAAAATGTATATAGATATCACCATCTTCATCATCATCACTATTTGGTGGTCAGTCCTAAGACTGGTTGGACACGCACTTCCATTGTTTCCTATCCTGAGTTAATTATCGCATTTTTCTAGAACATCTCTCATCCTTAACTATTTATGAACAGTAATCTAATCTACTACTCCTCTAACTCCTGTTTCGGCTAAAGAAAATATTTTTTTGTAATTGCTGTGAACATAAGAAATACACGGCAACAATAATAACCTAATCCAATCATCTACCTAACTTACCGAAAAATACTTTAGATTGCTTAAGATTATAAAGTTAAGTCAGGATCACTTAAATATACTGATGTATAAAAACCTACTTCAATCTTTAAACTTAAACTAAAAAGTTAACAAATTCAAATAGAATCGCACAAGATGTAGATTTACAATGAGAATGATCAAAAAGATATGACGTGGTTGCGGTAATCTCTTCAACTAGTTTTTTTTATTGTCCCCAATATTCAATTTTTACTTATGCAATATTATTTTCAACTTTTAAGGGCCGTCCAAAAAGTGCGCCACTTAGAATTTCATCTTTCTGGACTCCTTCGTCGCGCTAAGTGTCACTTCAGCGACTTCCCTAGCAAATATTACGTCACAAAAACTAGCCCACTCCCCCCCTTATAAACGATTTCTTGTGATTAAAAATAGAAGTGAGATTAACTTTCTATTGTAATGAAAAATTTTAAGAACTGCCAAGCTAAGACAAATATTAAAATAAAATTGGTGAACTGTGAGCGTCACATTTCCTTTCCCTATCTTACCTCATCATGCTAAGCNAATTTTAAAATTAAAAATGATAGGGAGAAAGGTGTAGAGGCTAAAACGTCGAGTGTGTCAAAAGCTGTTAAGCGGATGAATTGTTTATTTAACAATTTATAGGACAATGAAGTGTCTTTTGCCTTTAGAATGAAATCCATGCATGGTTGGACACCCACCTCCACCTCTTTCCTATGCTAAGCTAATCTCCGCATTTCTCTAAAACTAAAACAACCCATATCCTTAACTATTTGCAAACAGTAATCTAATCTAGGTCTACCTTCTACCCTTCCTAAGCCCTTTTTTGCATCTGTGTCTGACTATACCTTCATAACTGAGAAGGTGTCCTACTAACCTATCTCGCCTATTTTTTATTGACTTCCATAAAGTCCTCTGTTCTGATATTCTTTCTAATGCCTCTTTATTTCTACTAATCTTCTCTATCCACGGTATCCTTATCATTCGCCTGAGATGTGAATGAGCTACAAATGGGCTATGTAGAATTAAAATCAATTTGTTGTTAAAATTTTGGGGAGGTGCTACTCTATTAGTAATAAAAAATGTGCCAAATCCAAAATCTCAAATTTTCTGCGAATTCCGAGACTAGAACATTCACATTTTTGAGTAGTCGATAGTGACGAGTTCACATTCGGAATCAACAAAACCTAAAATGCGTGAAATTTCTGATTGGAACTAAAAAATAAATCTAATCGAGTGAAAATTAATTGCAAAATTAAGTACTTATTAAATGCCCAAATAAAATAATTAATGTTCCCTTCCTTTACTTGAAACAAGGGGGAGATAAAATATGCTGTTGCATTAATTGGTAGTAGTTGCATAAACTAAACAGTTTAAAGCATTTTTGTCAATGCTACCGTATTAACTTCTTAGGTCCGAATTAAATTTACCAAACTTTTCATACACTTACTGTTAAAATATGCAAAAATTACTTTCAAAGCAGAAGCATAGATATTGGGTCAATATTTTCGTAATTATCTAAAAAAAAAACATTCCCCACCCCCGATCAATTTGGAGTTGTGGGGACTGACAAAGAAAGGTTTAATGAATAAGAAGAATATATTTTAGCCATCTATCATATTTTATTATAAAAATAGTGTTCTAATCGCACTCCACATTTTACTTTTTTTTTTATTTATTTATTTTTACGAATTTCGTTTTAGATGGATGTGCTTATCGTCAGAAGGGAGACAACCTTACTCTACCAATTTCCTTTTATTTCATAATATTACAAAAAAATTATCGGCGGCTGCATATATCCACAGAGAAAATGTTATGATTGAATTTGATTTGATCACACCTCATACTTCGTAGTTTTTTGAGTTTGCGAGTACTTCTTTTCAAAAAGAGAGCACGAAAACAAAATTCTTAAAAAATAACGGGTGGTAATGGTAATCCTAGATGTTACATATACGTAGGTATCTCGACACAAAGTTGCGATTTTCATTAAATTTTCGAGTTCTGATAAAAAAATACAATTTAGTCGTATTAATAATGGCCTTCTTCATCTGATGCCTTCGTAGTTGCAGCTATGAGATGTCTTAGACAGGAAGCGATAAATATATTAGAGAAAGCAAATGAGATCACCTTTCTATGACATACCTCCACGCCTTTACATTTTTCACTCGCACTACTCGTTCACCGTATTACTTCGAAGTTTTTATGACTGTCTCCATTATTCGCATATGTATATTATCCACAATTTAGAAAAAAAAAAAATTTTCCATCATTACAAATACAATTTATTAAGAAAACCATACTTCATTGTTCAATTATTTAATTAGGTTTAGTAATCAAAACTAATCCTACTTACTAACCTGTTGATTATCTGGTAATTCAATTTGTAAATTTGCATAATACTTGATAAGTTCCACTTAACAGCATAAATATTTGAATTTAAAATTTACTATAATAATGGACTAAAAAGTCACTCATGATAACTTATGACATCCATGAAGTTGACTTTTGCACAATGTACTCAGAATTGCATAACCGTTTTCCGTTATCTACTCGTTAATTAGCCGTGATGCCAAAATTCTTGCAGTTTTTGNTCAGCGTGCTGTCAAACCTACACTAGCAAGGAGATCGGGCTGAAACTATAGCTACAAGCTATCCAAGGATGGTACTATAGAATGTCACCTCAAGGTAAGCCTAGTGGCGTCATCTCTTGGTTAGGCCGGAAACTTATCAATCCACCCTCGTAGATTTGTACATATATCTTATATGTATATCCAAAAGAAATAGAAGACTAGAAGTAGCATTATATTCCTAGGAGTCACTTTTTCTTCCGCAACGTATTAAACACTATAACTTTTTTAGTATACATTTTTTTTTGGGAAAAACACAAAGTTATAATAGAGGGAATCACTAAATCTGAAAATTAATATAGTGCTTTATTAGTCTTAAAGGTGACTCCTAAAGAATAGTTACAAAATTGGTAGAAATCAATATTTTTCAAAAGTTCCAACGGGATATGAAATTTGAATGGATTTTTGAATTTCCTGACTTGGTTTCAGTGGCTTAATTTTTATACAAAAAAACATATTTCGTAATTAAGGTTAAAAAAATCAATCGTTTATTACTCAAAAAGTTAAAAAACGATCCTACTTAAATTGGGAACGCCTTTTAATACTAATATGATTTATGAAAGGTTGAAGCTTCTAGACATTTCCGTTCCCAAGAGATTTAATGTCCAAAAAAAAATAGCATTTTTCTAATTTTGAACACAATTTGTTAATAAAAACACTTACCGACTTCAAGCCAGCGCCATTTCTTTAGACAATTATATAGGGAACAAAAAAAACAATAAAGATGTACATGGCGAAAAATACGCTGGGGAAGATACCTATTTCGCAAAATGTTAAGTTTTTTTTTTATAAATTGTTAAATTAAAAAATGACAGTATTTTTTCCAGATTGCGAATAACCAAATTCTAAATCAGCACAGTTTTTTACTATTTTATCAAAAATAAATTTTTCATGTCTGAAATGGTCGATACGTGAGCTTCTTACTTCTACATAAATTATATCTCGTCCCTATTTGTTAGGCTTCGATGCTGATATATGTATATATTTAATTGCCTGTAGGAACTAGCCTACCAGGCAATTTATTAATTTTTAGGCATTTCATATGAAAAAAAGGAATCACAAACGTAACAAAACGTTCTCTATATTGACTAAGAATTAAACAGAATTTTGTATTCCCTACTATGACATGTACCTCCTAGGATGTTCCCTGGGCGATTCAATCATTCTACATTTATTTTTTACAACTAAATTCTTAATCAACAAACCGGCAAAACAATTATACCTGAATGAGAAAAAATAAATTTTTAATGTACAATATATGTATTCAGTACATAGGTAGAATAATTTTTGTTAAATCAGTAGGCTTTCTCAAAATACCTACATAGGTACAAGAAGACTCATTTATATTACTATATGCATCATATATATTATTATAGATAGGTAAATAATCATATTATATCTACTATTATCTATACCTATGAGGACCAAAATGTGGAAATTGAATGGAAAGCAAGAAGCAACAAGCAACCCACCATGCATATGTGTAGAATTTAATTTAAAGTACAACATACGAGTCACAACCTAACAATTTAAAGCTTTTTCCTGTCCATTTTCAGTAATCATCCCTGTACATAGTTAGGTACGCATCCATAAATGTTTTTTAAGTACGTTCCACTCGCAAGTAAAATCGATTTCTAGTAGAAATTTTAGCGACATCTAAAATTAAATATACCTAACCGTCATATTCAATGTTTCCAAGGCTGTTGCTTTGCTCAAAAATTACAAAAAAGGATAGAGATTAACTTGCTCTACTGAAGAATTAAACTTAACATTACAAAATACTAAAATTCCATAGCAATTAAATTGTCTAACGGGTAGATTTAAAAAAGTTACACACAGCATATTACTGATGAATGAATAAATATCAGAAATTGTTTATGGATTATTGGCTGCAAAAGTTTTAACATTTTACTGTGTGGGCAGGTCGAAAGTCTTGTCAAACAGGTAAATGACACGGCTCTGGTAGGTATCTATTATGTATGTATGTAATAACAACGTAATGGAATGAGACGTAGATTATTAGTACGTAAGCCACAATTGTAATTTTTTTTAAATAGAATTTCAAGCGAAGAAAAAGTCTACCAATGCAAATTTCGAAAAAATCCTATGCTAATTGACTATTTCAATAAATCAAAAGGTTTACGTCACAGGATTGCATTCATTACTCATCTACCCACATATGTAGGTAATTCAGCTTTGCCGGTAAACCGAACCAAATTGTAAAACACCTGTGCATCTTTATTTAAACCTTTATAAAACGAGTACCAGTAAATGGACCGTCTGTCGACATGTAGTACATGCAATGTACTTACTAATACCAAAGTGCAACAAAATTTTTCTTGTATTACAGCAAACGCGCGGAACAATCGATTCTGTCAAAACATACGTATGTACCTACATTGGTTTATACGACAAAAAAATACTCATTGGCAATATTATCCAATATATCTAATTGTAAAAGGAAATTTTTGCCAAACAAGTTGTCAAAAATATAAATGGAGGCGTCTGTAACTTGCCTATAAAGTTATATCTACTGACATTTACAAGATGTGAACATACCATCATACCGTTCAGCCTGTTCAGCTAACTTAGCTTTGTAAACGTTATCTTCCCTCTCGGACATATTTAAGGCGATTATAAATTCACTTCACTTCACAAATTCTCGGCTGTTATATTTCTTACACTCACGTACACCTAATATGGCCGACTATCGCGCCACACTAGAAAATCGTTCTTCTTCGACTACAAGTAGAAGCCGGTGAACTTAGCCATGACGTAAGTGCGCGCGCAATTTTCCCTATATCCTTCGAAAATTTTGGAATTGGCTTCTCGCTGGTTAAAATCCCTGCGGGAACACAAACGTTAGTCACAAACTTCAAACGTCCAAGAAAACTTTTAATTTGTTTATAAACAGAATTATATTGTTTCTACTAGGCAACCTGATTGCAATTTTAAACATTGCTACTGCTATCAAGANTACATTTTAGGACGTGCCTATCACGTTGAGGTTGGCTACGCCGGGATTCGTTTTCAGCAAGTAGATATCCACACAAGTGGACCTTGTTGGAGCATACGTAATCCTACAATGTAGCATCGAGCTACAGATGGCTTAGATACAAAGGGTATTTTTCTGACAAATGTATTACAAATCCATATCGCGAAAAATGAGAAGTGTTACTTTGGATTTGAACAGCTCATTGTCAATTGAGATTCGCTATCAGAAAACCTCCATTACAATGTGATTAATTATCAGGAAATCAATACAAATGTTTGAAAACTTTGAATTTGAAAATTTTAATTTTCTAGTCATCAAAGGTTCAGGTATTACTTTCTATATTCTGTATTGTTTTATTTTTTTTAATACCTTGTTTTACAACCTCTATTACCTTTAAATACAAGGACCATAGTGACCGATTTGGCTAAATGTATATTTAGAGAACTCAAGCGTTAGATAAATAGAAGAAGAAGAAGAGAATTTTAAATATATAACCTAAATCTTTTTTCTTTCGTAATATCATAATTCAAAATCAAAACTCATTTAAAAAGAATGGCCATAAAGTTAGAAGTTCTTGATTATAATGAAGAATATGATGAAGAATATTTGAATCCACTATTGAATGAATCTACTTTAAATACTGATATCAAAATTGATAAAATCAAAGTTGAAGAACCTGGAAAACATTACTCAAACATCCCAAATGATGTAAAGTTTAAAAAGGAAGAAATACAGAAAAATGACGATGAAAATATAGTATCCACTGGTAAAATACAACAAAGGAAAATCATGGCTAATTTTGTACAGTGTGCTTTATGTCTTAAACGATTTTCACAAAAACCAAAGCTAGAAGTCCATATGCGATATCACAAAGGAATCAAGCCCTTTCAGTGCAACATTTGTGAAATACGTTTTGCAGAAAAGTCAAATCTAGTGAGGCACTTAAGAATTCACACAGGAGAGAGACCATACTCCTGCAAGCTTTGTAGAAAGACATTTAATCAAAATAGTCACCTTAAGGATCACATGAAAACCCATTTACGAAATCCTGAAAACAAATGCAATTTTTGCAAAAGTGCATTCAAAACTGCATTTGAATTAGAAGCACATACACTTATACATTATAAAAGTAAATCTAATAAGTGTAACATTTGCAAGAAAGGTTTTGATTCTTACTCCCTATTAGTACGTCATTTTAGATGTCACACACATGAAAAACCTTTTAAATGTAAATATTGTGGAAATAGTTATTCACAGAAACAACATTTAAATAGACATATTAAAAACACCTGCCAGAACAAGTAACCAAGTTTGTTAAATATTAATACATTTCATTAAAAGAAAATTAATTGGTTAGGGTATCTTTTGCGAGCCTAATTTTGGCATTGTGAAGATTATCTCAACTCATTGAAGACTCATTACAATTGTAATGGATGTATGTATTACTGGGTGGATATATTACATATAGTTGTTTATTTATATTTATTGTAAAAAATGTTTTAATGTCTAACAAAAGACTTTTTTTCCTATAATGTAATTAGTAATTCAGTTTTTGTAAGAACTACACTACAATAAGTAGCCTATTTGAATCTCTACAAACAGAATAATTAAACATTTTTAAAAAATGTACTTTATACTGTTATTGTTTAAATTGCAAATACGATTTATCTATACCGTCAGTTAAAAATTTAAATGTTTAATTAGAAATTTTTCAGGTTCGAAATTAACATAAAATAAACCTTAATAATATTGTACAAAAGTAATCATGACGTTTTCATGTAGTTACCCACATCTTACCAAAAAGTACTGCCGTCATAAGCTATAAGGATGCTATAAGAATATAGGAGCTATATAAGTTATGTAGTTACTGCACACTAGTTAATAATAATAATTGCCAAACAATGGTGCAATAAAACAAGGGCGATACATTGGAATTTTTATGCGCATGTCCATTCGCGAACTTGTCAGATTGCCAGACGTATTTGTGAATCAGCTAGTGCGGAGCCGTGGTCGATGAGTTAGGTTCGTGCTCTATTTTGAAATTCGTTCAATTGAAGTAAAAGCCGTGCCAGTTAAGCCGGTAGCTCGGTTATTCCAATCTTCTCTAGATCGATTGTTATATTAATAAAAATTTTATCAGTGCTAATTCAAAATTGCATAAGAAAAATAGTTACGTCAGTACCATACTGAAAATAGTATTGGTATTATTCTGGCACGAGATCGGTGGCAAATCAATAAAACCGAGTAAATGGCTTTTTTGCGAGCCCTTTTAAGATGTAGTGCCGTCAAAAATCGTCGATTATTCGCAGCGTCCTGTCAAAAGCTAGAGTTCCGGCAGGTTGCCCTCAAGTCAACAGCTGCCACTACTATAGTATCAGATAACTCGGAAGCAGCTACAACTGCCGGTTCGGGACAACCCCCTAAAGATCCTCTTGATATTACATTTGAAAACGCTGAAGCTGCTTTTAAAAGCAAGACAAATTTAGAACTAATTAGAGCTTATATCGTCTATACACTATGTTCCTTCGATTATTTAGTACAAAACAACATGAAGGTAAGTAAGCTCCTTAAATTTTCTTTTTAAATTACATATTGATGTACCTATGTAGGTATAGTCATGTTATAACGTTTTATCCCATAATAAGCAGAGATTTGTTTCCACTGTTTACATTTATATAGGTACCTATTAGCGAAGTCGTCTAATACGCTTAATTGTTAATATACCTAGGTACCTACTACTTGTAGAGGTATTAAGTCAATAAAGCTTACTTACTCTTTTGTTTTAACTGTTGCAATACAAGGGTAGGTAGACTAAAAAAAGGAGTATCTATTTAAAAGAACATTCGTATTTCCTGTTTTGGATACTGTACAGACTACAGACTTATGAGTATGTACAATGTAAATACTAATTTTTATACTTATGCGGCGATAAAAAACTGATAAACTTATAATTAGATAAATTAGCTAAAGTGATTAAGTAGGTATAAAAAAAAAAACAAACTGATAGGTAGGTGGTATGTACATAGCTACCTATGTACGTACCTATCTGCCAATAATAAGTAGTTTTTTTTTATATATTCTTCCTTTAGCGATTAAACAACAGTAGGTATCTGCACTATTTTTTGTTTAATTGTTTGTAATATGGACTGATACGAAAACGGCTTAGATAGGTAGATAGGTACCTAATTGTAAAAATAGAATAACTACATGTTAAAAAAAATAATTATTTTCGTCCAATTTTCGGATTAAGTATAGGTATAATAAAACAATGAAATTTTCAGTCAAAAACATTTTCTGTTTTGAAAATATGCTTACGTATCGCAACTATTGTTGTAGGAATTAGTAAAAATAGTATCTCTCATGTATCGTATAATACCAGGTACCTACTATATTTATACGTACCTACTAGAAATATTGAAACAATATTACAGTGTATGTTAATGATTTGTAGACAAATATGAGTAAGTGGAATAGATAAAATAGTTACGTACGCATGCAACTGAGGGTAATCACTCGATAATTAACTAACACTTAAAACTGAAGTGGATTGGTACGTAACTATTACAGTTGTTTTAATAAGTGTTATTTTATTAGTAGTCCCTTTTTTAGTTACCTACTTACTGCATTTTGCCACTGCCAATTTATTTCATAGAATAAGGATTAATGCAAAATTACCTACGTAGCGTTCAAATTATTTAAATACCTAGGTACCTCCATATTTATGTGTTTATTTGAAATATTTTTAATATATTCAATGTACTGTAACCACGAAACTACCTTAAACATAAATAGGCCTAAAAGTATTACTTGATATTTTCTTCGGTGCATTTATTACTCAGAAAGGATATAGAGTAAAGAAATAACAATAATTTGCTTTATCTACGTATTGTCAGGTAAAAATATGGTATACCACATTTATGTTAATGAATAGCATTATAGAAACGTGCGTTTATAACGACAATAAAATTTTAATTGGCATTTCAAGAAAGCATTGTTTTTGTCGTTAAGTACAATACTTTTTTTTATCAATCAATCTAAATTTTTTTTAAACATTGCAATTAAGTGTTAATGGTTTAAGTTTAATTTGGTAATCGTTGTATGTGTATTGGTATACTAATATAACAGTATCATGAAATGTTCGTAGAACGTAGAAATTACATATTTCTTTATCGGCAGTTTTTCTTACGATGCCATTTTATATAGTGCTGAAGCGCGCGTTTGAACGCGCGCGTATAAATGCTCGTCCGCCTCCAAGAGTTTTCATAACAATGCGTTTGGTTGACCGAACAGCGGAATAAAACCTCGTAGGTTTGCCAATATCACCAATTTTTTTTTGTATACTGTCAGTATAGCAATGAACAACCGAAGGAAATCTAATTGCGTTACCATCATCTATTATATGCATTAACTACAGACAAACTAAAATAAAACAGCAACGCAGCACCTTCTTTTGCGGATTGATGGAACGTTAATAAAGAAATGACTTGCCGCGCTGGCTGGCGTTAAAAAGCGTCGCCATCCCGGAGACTGCCTTGATGACTCGCGTTTTAGAATCAGCGTGAATAGATTTATCTGGTCCTGTACAATCCTTGACGCTCTGTTCGAACGAGCGGGTTCTATACTCGCTTATGTGAAACGGCACATGTCGCACGAGCGAAAATGCATAATTTGACTGACTTGTGGAATATATTTTTAATATTCATATTTGAAAATATCTTCTGTTTCTCTGAATATTGCCCTAAACTAACCGAAATTTCAAAAACCTTTAAACAAAGCGTAACACCCGTCAAAAGTTTACATTTTTCTTAGGCTTTTCTGGTAAATCACAAATGGCCGTTTCAAAGTTTGCTATGATATCTCTCTGTCGCTATTTTGTTTAGTGTTATTGAGAAGTTACATCTTTTGATCAAAACCTTTTCCTCGGAGGATGTTACGTTTTTGTGCTTTAGTTGATGGCGATTTTGGAAGTTTCCAGTTGTGTAATCTTGCTTCTTTTCCTTTTTCGCAGATTGTCAAATATATCTTTGTGAGTTTGTGTTGAAACGACATGCATACTTGCGTGAGAAGTCTTATCCATTTTATTCCAGTTATATTGCTGAGACGGTAGAAAAGTTCCAGTAATTTTCTATTCTTTTCTGGTGTTATGCATTCGTTCGCATAGGAACGCTTTTTATGTGTGCTTGTATCTATATAGGGCGTCATTATTATAAGGTCATCAGTCCTATACAGAACGTAATAGAAATACGAGGGTGGATTGATAAGTTTCCGGCCTAACCAAGAGATGACGCCACTAGGCCTACCTTGAGGTGACATTCTATAGTACCATCCTTGGATAGCTTGTAGCTATAGTTTCAGCCCGATCTCCT
>NW_020442433.1:250976-255865 GCF_000699045.2 Agrilus planipennis
ACTTCGAATTATTTTATTCGATTAAGCTAACGTGCCTATCACGTTGAGGTTGGCTACGCCGGGATTCGTTTTCAGCAAGTAGATATCCACACAAGTGGACCTTGTTGGAGCATACGTAATCCTACAATGTAGCATCGAGCTACAGATGGCGTTTACTGCACCATTTGTAGTATTTTCTAAAATGCACTATTAAGACAGCAGGTAGAAGTTGGTCTGTGTTCTGTTGGAGCTGCCTGCGACGCGCTGATGAGATCCAAAAAGATCGAAATCGCGATCCGCGTCGGGCAGTTTCGACAGAATACAGACCACTTCGAATTATTTTATTCGAAATATTTTATTACTTTATGTTGTTCCTTATTTAAAATTTGTTATGAAGTAAGTTGTACCATATGGAAGTTTGTTTAAAATTTGTAAGAAAACTGTAAAAGATGCGTGAATTGCCTTAACAATTATTGAAAGGCTAGGTTTTTTGAAAATTTCATCCGACTATTAAGCGATTTAAAAGGGACATATTTATAAATTATCTCCAAAAAAAAAACATTTTTGCTATGCAATTGCTACAATTGTTTCTCATAATTTTATATTTTGAAACTAGATTACTATTAAAACGTTTAATTAAAAGATTGAATTGTGTTACAGATCCACTTTTGATATCTAGAATGTTATTATTCTTTAAAGCTTTATTGTTATATAATAAAACCAAGAACCGTACCGTATCATTTTGTAAAAGTTATTGTATAGATTATCCTTTTACACGAATAAGTATGAATAATACTTAAACAAACCATCATTATTGGAAATGGTCTAAATAAATCACATCTCTGTTAGCTTTAGTATACCTTGGAATTATTTTTAGTGGTATTATAAAAGGGTTACTAAAAACACATGGTATTTGCACCGGCAAAGTATTGCGCATGCCTCGGTTAGCGATCACTACTCGAAAGCACGCGCATGAAAGAAGAGTTGCTGAAACCTTGTAATATCTATGGTAATAAAAGGATGTATTTCCGTGTAATAACTAATATGATATACATGCATAGTGGGTAACGGATTCATATGCAATCTAAAATGCCTATCAATTTTTTGATGTTTCAACTTTATGTGACTTACAGTTAATTACATAATCACTGAATTATTCATGACATAATATTCGGTTTTTGCAGTATTTATTATAAAGAGCTGGAAACATGTAAATGTGTTGGGATAGGTAACATGTACCTATCGTATTGTACATATCGTAATTTTGCGTTACTTAGTACTCGGGAATTGCTGAGAAAAATGCAAGCAGCACAGTACAAGTGTTGGATCACAAATAATGTATTTCTTGTGTTGCTAAACAAAAGTATATACATTTGAATTTGTATAACTCGAACGTCTATGGCTGGAAATCTTTTCTGGCCCAATAATTAAAATACTCGATTGAAAAATTGTTTCTGAATGACTTTGATTTGTTACTATCATTTTGATTTTCACCTTTTTGAATGTTGCATTTCTTTGATATTTGAATTTTAATGTAGAACGTTTGANTCGATGAGTTAGGTTCGTGCTCTATTTTGAAATTCGTTCAATTGAAGTAAAAGCCGTGCCAGTTAAGCCGGTAGCTCGGTTATTCCAATCTTCTCTAGATCGATTGTTATATTAATAAAAATTTTATCAGTGCTAATTCAAAATTGCATAAGAAAAATAGTTACGTCAGTACCATACTGAAAATAGTATTGGTATTATTCTGGCACGAGATCGGTGGCAAATCAATAAAACCGAGTAAATGGCTTTTTTGCGAGCCCTTTTAAGATGTAGTGCCGTCAAAAATCGTCGATTATTCGCAGCGTCCTGTCAAAAGCTAGAGTTCCGGCAGGTTGCCCTCAAGTCAACAGCTGCCACTACTATAGTATCAGATAACTCGGAAGCAGCTACAACTGCCGGTTCGGGACAACCCCCTAAAGATCCTCTTGATATTACATTTGAAAACGCTGAAGCTGCTTTTAAAAGCAAGACAAATTTAGAACTAATTAGAGCTTATATCGTCTATACACTATGTTCCTTCGATTATTTAGTACAAAACAACATGAAGGTAAGTAAGCTCCTTAAATTTTCTTTTTAAATTACATATTGATGTACCTATGTAGGTATAGTCATGTTATAACGTTTTATCCCATAATAAGCAGAGATTTGTTTCCACTGTTTACATTTATATAGGTACCTATTAGCGAAGTCGTCTAATACGCTTAATTGTTAATATACCTAGGTACCTACTACTTGTAGAGGTATTAAGTCAATAAAGCTTACTTACTCTTTTGTTTTAACTGTTGCAATACAAGGGTAGGTAGACTAAAAAAAGGAGTATCTATTTAAAAGAACATTCGTATTTCCTGTTTTGGATACTGTACAGACTACAGACTTATGAGTATGTACAATGTAAATACTAATTTTTATACTTATGCGGCGATAAAAAACTGATAAACTTATAATTAGATAAATTAGCTAAAGTGATTAAGTAGGTATAAAAAAAAAAACAAACTGATAGGTAGGTGGTATGTACATAGCTACCTATGTACGTACCTATCTGCCAATAATAAGTAGTTTTTTTTTATATATTCTTCCTTTAGCGATTAAACAACAGTAGGTATCTGCACTATTTTTTGTTTAATTGTTTGTAATATGGACTGATACGAAAACGGCTTAGATAGGTAGATAGGTACCTAATTGTAAAAATAGAATAACTACATGTTAAAAAAAATAATTATTTTCGTCCAATTTTCGGATTAAGTATAGGTATAATAAAACAATGAAATTTTCAGTCAAAAACATTTTCTGTTTTGAAAATATGCTTACGTATCGCAACTATTGTTGTAGGAATTAGTAAAAATAGTATCTCTCATGTATCGTATAATACCAGGTACCTACTATATTTATACGTACCTACTAGAAATATTGAAACAATATTACAGTGTATGTTAATGATTTGTAGACAAATATGAGTAAGTGGAATAGATAAAATAGTTACGTACGCATGCAACTGAGGGTAATCACTCGATAATTAACTAACACTTAAAACTGAAGTGGATTGGTACGTAACTATTACAGTTGTTTTAATAAGTGTTATTTTATTAGTAGTCCCTTTTTTAGTTACCTACTTACTGCATTTTGCCACTGCCAATTTATTTCATAGAATAAGGATTAATGCAAAATTACCTACGTAGCGTTCAAATTATTTAAATACCTAGGTACCTCCATATTTATGTGTTTATTTGAAATATTTTTAATATATTCAATGTACTGTAACAACGAAACTACCTTAAACATAAATAGGCCTAAAAGTATTACTTGATATTTTCTTCGGTGCATTTATTACTCAGAAAGGATATAGAGTAAAGAAATAACAATAATTTGCTTTATCTACGTATTGTCAGGTAAAAATATGGTATACCACATTTATGTTAATGAATAGCATTATAGAAACGTGCGTTTATAACGACAATAAAATTTTAATTGGCATTTCAAGAAAGCATTGTTTTTGTCGTTAAGTACAATACTTTTTTTTATCAATCAATCTAAATTTTTTTTAAACATTGCAATTAAGTGTTAATGGTTTAAGTTTAATTTGGTAATCGTTGTATGTGTATTGGTATACTAATATAACAGTATCATGAAATGTTCGTAGAACGTAGAAATTACATATTTCTTTATCGGCAGTTTTTCTTACGATGCCATTTTATATAGTGCTGAAGCGCGCGTTTGAACGCGCGCGTATAAATGCTCGTCCGCCTCCAAGAGTTTTCATAACAATGCGTTTGGTTGACCGAACAGCGGAATAAAACCTCGTAGGTTTGCCAATATCACCAATTTTTTTTTGTATACTGTCAGTATAGCAATGAACAACCGAAGGAAATCTAATTGCGTTACCATCATCTATTATATGCATTAACTACAGACAAACTAAAATAAAACAGCAACGCAGCACCTTCTTTTGCGGATTGATGGAACGTTAATAAAGAAATGACTTGCCGCGCTGGCTGGCGTTAAAAAGCGTCGCCATCCCGGAGACTGCCTTGATGACTCGCGTTTTAGAATCAGCGTGAATAGATTTATCTGGTCCTGTACAATCCTTGACGCTCTGTTCGAACGAGCGGGTTCTATACTCGCTTATGTGAAACGGCACATGTCGCACGAGCGAAAATGCATAATTTGACTGACTTGTGGAATATATTTTTAATATTCATATTTGAAAATATCTTCTGTTTCTCTGAATATTGCCCTAAACTAACCGAAATTTCAAAAACCTTTAAACAAAGCGTAACACCCGTCAAAAGTTTACATTTTTCTTAGGCTTTTCTGGTAAATCACAAATGGCCGTTTCAAAGTTTGCTATGATATCTCTCTGTCGCTATTTTGTTTAGTGTTATTGAGAAGTTACATCTTTTGATCAAAACCTTTTCCTCGGAGGATGTTACGTTTTTGTGCTTTAGTTGATGGCGATTTTGGAAGTTTCCAGTTGTGTAATCTTGCTTCTTTTCCTTTTTCGCAGATTGTCAAATATATCTTTGTGAGTTTGTGTTGAAACGACATGCATACTTGCGTGAGAAGTCTTATCCATTTTATTCCAGTTATATTGCTGAGACGGTAGAAAAGTTCCAGTAATTTTCTATTCTTTTCTGGTGTTATGCATTCGTTCGCATAGGAACGCTTTTTATGTGTGCTTGTATCTATATAGGGCGTCATTATTATAAGGTCATCAGTCCTATACAGAACGTAATAGAAATACGAGGGTGGATTGATAAGTTTCCGGCCTAACCAAGAGATGACGCCACTAGGCCTACCTTGAGGTGACATTCTATAGTACCATCCTTGGATAGCTTGTAGCTATAGTTTCAGCCCGATCTCCTTGCTAG
>NW_020442433.1:260992-267845 GCF_000699045.2 Agrilus planipennis
ACTTCGAATTATTTTATTCGATTAAGCTAACGTGCCTATCACGTTGAGGTTGGCTACGCCGGGATTCGTTTTCAGCAAGTAGATATCCACACAAGTGGACCTTGTTGGAGCATACGTAATCCTACAATGTAGCATCGAGCTACAGATGGCGTTTACTGCACCATTTGTAGTATTTTCTAAAATGCACTATTAAGACAGCAGGTAGAAGTTGGTCTGTGTTCTGTTGGAGCTGCCTGCGACGCGCTGATGAGATCCAAAAAGATCGAAATCGCGATCCGCGTCGGGCAGTTTCGACAGAATACAGACCACTTCGAATTATTTTATTCGAAATATTTTATTACTTTATGTTGTTCCTTATTTAAAATTTGTTATGAAGTAAGTTGTACCATATGGAAGTTTGTTTAAAATTTGTAAGAAAACTGTAAAAGATGCGTGAATTGCCTTAACAATTATTGAAAGGCTAGGTTTTTTGAAAATTTCATCCGACTATTAAGCGATTTAAAAGGGACATATTTATAAATTATCTCCAAAAAAAAAACATTTTTGCTATGCAATTGCTACAATTGTTTCTCATAATTTTATATTTTGAAACTAGATTACTATTAAAACGTTTAATTAAAAGATTGAATTGTGTTACAGATCCACTTTTGATATCTAGAATGTTATTATTCTTTAAAGCTTTATTGTTATATAATAAAACCAAGAACCGTACCGTATCATTTTGTAAAAGTTATTGTATAGATTATCCTTTTACACGAATAAGTATGAATAATACTTAAACAAACCATCATTATTGGAAATGGTCTAAATAAATCACATCTCTGTTAGCTTTAGTATACCTTGGAATTATTTTTAGTGGTATTATAAAAGGGTTACTAAAAACACATGGTATTTGCACCGGCAAAGTATTGCGCATGCCTCGGTTAGCGATCACTACTCGAAAGCACGCGCATGAAAGAAGAGTTGCTGAAACCTTGTAATATCTATGGTAATAAAAGGATGTATTTCCGTGTAATAACTAATATGATATACATGCATAGTGGGTAACGGATTCATATGCAATCTAAAATGCCTATCAATTTTTTGATGTTTCAACTTTATGTGACTTACAGTTAATTACATAATCACTGAATTATTCATGACATAATATTCGGTTTTTGCAGTATTTATTATAAAGAGCTGGAAACATGTAAATGTGTTGGGATAGGTAACATGTACCTATCGTATTGTACATATCGTAATTTTGCGTTACTTAGTACTCGGGAATTGCTGAGAAAAATGCAAGCAGCACAGTACAAGTGTTGGATCACAAATAATGTATTTCTTGTGTTGCTAAACAAAAGTATATACATTTGAATTTGTATAACTCGAACGTCTATGGCTGGAAATCTTTTCTGGCCCAATAATTAAAATACTCGATTGAAAAATTGTTTCTGAATGACTTTGATTTGTTACTATCATTTTGATTTTCACCTTTTTGAATGTTGCATTTCTTTGATATTTGAATTTTAATGTAGAACGTTTGAAGCTATGATTGTGTACTGAAATCCAAATACTATTTTCTTTAAAAGCAACATATATATATCGCCATGACTGATAATGCTAATTTAAGTACTGCGTTTTAAATCTAATGTTTTATTTTACCTTTATAAACAGAATAATCCTTTTACAGAAATGTAACGTGTAGCAGGCTAGAAGTGGTGTTATGCGGTTGCTAACTAAAACTTACCTACACGCTAGGATGATTATCAAAAAAATAAGAAATATATAAACAACTGCAACGCTAATGTCTGATAACTAATTATTATCTAAAGTAGAAAGAGGAGACTGTGGTAAATATTAATTAAAAGTTAAAAGGAAGACTCCCACCTAATTACCACAAAAAACTTTATTTGAGTGGACACGTGTTTCGCCCACTTCATACGTGGGCATTATCAACCGCGAAACTGGTTCTAAAATATACAATTCTAACTATTTATAATGGCGGGGGTTGAAGACCGAAAGAAGAAATAATAGAAAACAAATTACGTAGGTTTGGGAGGAAAACTTGAATACGTTCAATGCCATTTGTAAAATGTTTTAGAAGTCATTCATTTGGCCACGAAAAACAGCTCTACAAATGTATGCTTCGATAAACAAGTGAGGAATTAGATTTGGAGGGAATGTGTGTGTCAATAACCGTTATTACAATTCATAAGCCCTTTATGACCCAATTTTATGTAAAAAACGCGTGCTTCATCACAACCTACCTAATCTGGGAAAAGAGGATGTTAGAAAACAGTAAACGAGCGTGTTCAATACCCTCAATTCAAAAGGCCTATTGGGCTGGTTTTTACTATGTATGCTTCAACAAATGAAAACTGACAGGACTGAATGAGGAATTGGGCCATCATCTGAATTCATAAGAATATTTTTTTATATTCTTTTGAATGTATAAACTTTCCCAAGCGTCAAGTTCTGATTTGCAAGGGACTTCTTTGATTAACTCAAATACTTCTACTCTTCGTCATAAGCTTGGTCTTGCTGGAACAGTGTCGGTCTTGGTATTGGTTTTGCTCATATAGTCTCGGTCTTGGTCTTGATCCTGATCTTGGTCTTGCGTGCTAAATGTTTTTCTAATTCATTTAATCCGATATTTACGTTTTTTTAATAATCCTTCTAAGCATCAAGTTTTCTATTTACCGACACAATAATTGTCTTAAGTACTGAGATTTTCTGTCATACATGCGAGCTTATCGTAATTTTTAAAGAAAATAGTGCCGATAGTTCTGACCAATATGAAAACTCGAGAACACCCTTTCTCCAATGGATAAATTGACACTTCTTCCAACACATAGCCTTTTAACGAAGAAAATAGAATAAAGTACTTGAATAAACTAAAATATATCGATAAAAATCGTTTTTTTTTTCTATATTTCAACCAAGTGTGAAAGAACACTTAGGTATTCTGAAGACATCCTTATAGATCCCTTTTTTCAGATAGTGGTAAAGTTTTTTTTAATATTTACTGTTAAAAGTAACGCAAACTAAAACCTTCAAATTAAAAATGTTTTATTCCAAGAAAAGAATATATTGTCACGTATTTAAACTCCTTCCACACTACTATTACTTTTATTTAAAAATTTATTGTCTAACACTTCTGTTATTAATTAGTTAACAATTCACCACTATATAAACATTTTNTATTTTGAGGAGCTTGACGAATCAGTCTATAGAGATGGCATTAATAGACTGGAACACCGCTATGAGAAATGTATCAGCCTTGGAGGAGATTATGTTGAGAAATAAAAAAAAAAATTTTTTAAAAACCTTGTTTTTCTTGGTCAGGCCGGAAACTTATCAATCCACCCTCGTAAATGTGGAGCTTTGGAAGGTGTAAATTAGATGCATCAAATAATTTCACGGTGAGTTCAGCAGTGTGGTTGAGGGCAAAAAAATGTTTTTAAGATAATTATGCCTGAATTGGTAACCAGGTGCCTACCGAATAGAGTAGTGCGATTAAAACAGCTGCTTGGATGTACACATTGCCGAATATCAAACGTCAAAGATAAACCTAAATAATTTAGTGTTAACATAATATTTAGACTTAATAAATTAAATAATACATAACTGCACTATATAAAACAATAAAACAATGCAAAAGAAGGAAAAGATGTAAGTTATGTAAACATTAGTCGGTAAATGAGCATTATCTGGATAATTGTAATTTTATTAATGCAAACATACACACTACCATTGAGATATTGCCAAAGTGCGTTACCTTTTCGCGGTGATTGTAAGTAAATATACCAAAAAGTTGTATCAACAGTGACCATTGTGAATTCGAAATTTCGTCTTGCGTGAAGCAAATTTGTTTGTAAATAACACTATAACACTATAAAAAATATTAGGCTATGCAGCACTTTTCCTTCGAAACTACCGACACAAATCGGCTTCAAATCAAGGTTTGCTAAGCAAATGATAAGGATGCAGCAATGGTTTTTTTTTTTAATTTGCTACACTGTCACATGAACGGAGCTAACGTTCCCTACCATATTTTAGGGATTATCTTCTTTGAATTCGAGGATTTCGTCCCTACTCTGGGCGATATGGCTCAAACCCGTAAATACGTATCATGTGGCATTATTATAAGAACAACTGTTCTCCAGTGATTGACCTACACTAATAATAATTGTTGTTGTATTGCTGAATTAGTATTTCTTGAACTGCATATCGATTCTCTCATAGAAGATGTAAATGTTACAAAAATAAAAGTTGGCTGTTAACATAAACACGCTGAATCACACTTAATCTAATATGACAAATAAACAATACAAATACCACATTGATAACCAGCTGATTTCAGTGCAGCGGGCCATATTTCTTTAGCAGGTCCGGAATTGAACTTACCTGTACTTTCAACTACATTTTTCTTTAAAGCGGTGAACTTTCGGATATGCAAATATTTACTTAATCTTCATGTCTTACATTGCTCTATCACCTCCTGCAAGCTCAGCATTTACTGCTGTTACGCACTGTATTGCAACCCTAATTGCAACTACCAAACGTTCAGTCGCCTCACGCTTGAAAGAATGTCCTGCGAACTGTCGCCTGGGACAGAAAAATCCGTAATAGTTGAACACATGCGTTTAACAATATCAATCATCATATAATGTTTGAAGACACCCAACTAGTGTGAAAAGATTATTATATTATATTAAAATTAAATCAGAAGCAACAAGGCTGAAGAATTTTTGTGAATTAGTCGTACATTGCCAGAACTGGTACATTAAAACTAAAACAAACGCCTTTTACTCGATGCTTCGGCCCCCACGATGCTAACTGATTCGACATCCTAGGAAGAAGAACTCCTGAAGACTTCCACGCGTGTCGACGAAACGTTGAGAATTAAAAGCGGTGAACAACTGC
Organism: Agrilus planipennis; assembly: GCF_000699045.2. Lineage (NCBI taxonomy): Eukaryota > Metazoa > Arthropoda > Insecta > Coleoptera > Buprestidae > Agrilus > Agrilus planipennis. The sequence goes on from NW_020442433.1 coordinate 265,901, forward strand.
CAAAAAGTCCGAAAACTAACAATAATATCAACGATCGCCGCTAATGCTTGAATCAACTTGTGTAAATTATCTGTTTTTGTTCACGAAGTATTTATTAGTAGTTTCACGTGCTTGCAAATGGGAGTACTTATTTTGGAACTGTGAATATGTAATATGTAATTTTTTATAGGCTTTTTACGCCGATTATGGAACTACTTACGAAGATTTGGTTACATATTGACGAGACTAGCAGACACACTATTGGCATTCGTCAAATGGGAGGGGTTCAAAAAACATGGCCGACTTAATGGATAGTTTTAAACACGAAATAGAGTTGTATGTGCAATTGTATGTTTTTTAAACTGATAATCATTAGTGTAAGTGTTGTTTGTGATTGGGGTAGTAGGAATCCTAAACACAGGAATTTGGTTGAGAATGGATTCTGAAAACTGGTCACATCATATAATGTGGTAAAAGTGATATTGAAAATAAGCGGGGTATTTTCTGTTTCGTCTTTCATTTCTTCAATCTTCTTTTCCATATTGATTTCCCTTTCTTCTGTAATATTTTCCGTATTGATTTCCCTACTATCTTTTTTTATTTCATTTTTAATATCATTTACCTTGTTCTCCACTCTCGTATTTATTGCTTCCTGTACTGCTTCTATTTTCTGTTTCATTTCTTCCCGAGATTAATTTGAGGTTATATGCAGTGGGTAAAATTAATTTATTAATATAAGTTAATGTTAATATATTGCGTTATAAGAACGGTCGGAAACCATAAAGAATAAATTCGGGCAGAAACAGAATAGTTCACTTAGACCACGGCCCTATAGCCCGAATCGTTATTCTCTCGTACAACAATGTATGGTTAAACCTTAAAGCCGGGAATACACACAAGCATGTTGTCACTTGTTCTCATTGACATCGTTGGTAGCATTCGTACGAATTCAATCGTTTTCATTCATTGCTCTGGCGAATTTGAAAGAAGTGTTTTTATGCTATACGTGGGTCTCTTATTGCATTTTTTCCATTATAAAATAATATGCGGGTACATTTTATTATTCTTATAAATTTTTCAAAAAAAAAAAAATGCTTACTTGCATATCAGTTAGTAAATGTACCCCACCGTAAACATTTCCTCTAAACTATAATTAACATATTAATAGCCTTCCCGTTTTTGACTTTTCTTTATAGATGATTATGAAAACAATTCCAGCAATAATTAATTACTTGTGTATCCGTTTTTGGTCTTTCCGTTCTCGCGATTGCCAACAACTAGCCGCGAAAATGTTACTTCACCAATTCAACAGGCCAAAGTTTTCACAGCTTCTTTAATTAATCATTTACAGGTGCGAAACATTCAGTAAAATTATTAATTGCTCGCAATATGGCAATTGCTCATTGACTCTCATTTATAGGTGGAAATGTTAGGATTGCGAATGATCCATTGACATGGAATATAGATTTGAACGGGGTTGGCGTGTCAAATTTATAACCATAAAGGATAGTTCACGTTATACCGTTTGCGTATTTTACTTCCTTAAGAGTTACAAAACTACTCGTAAATACTGCTACGCGATTGGTTACATAAGTTGCCGTCTCCGTTCTCGCGTTTAAACATGACAATTCGATCCTCTTCTCTGAAAGTAACTTGCGGGAAGTAATACTGACCAGGTGGTATTGATGTTCGACGTGTACGGTACTGGCCCTTACTCATTTTGCGGTCGATGTAGTATTTTTTAATTTGCTTTAGCGGATTTGTTTAGGATCATATGGTTACCGAAGGTCTGAAGCACGGTTGGGCATCGTCCGAATCAGTAATTTCGACTTCGAATTAATTTATTCGATTAAGCTAACGTGCCTATCACGTTGAGGTTGGCTACGCCGGGATTCGTTTTCAGCAAGTAGATATCCACACAAGTGGACCTTGTTGGAGCATACGTAATCCTAAAATGTAGCATCGT
>NW_020442433.1:269540-284049 GCF_000699045.2 Agrilus planipennis
AATACGTTCAATGCCATTTGTAACATATTTTAGAAGCCATTCTTTTGGCCACGAAAAACAGCTCTACAAATGTATGCTTCGATAAACAAGTGAGGAATTAGATTTGGAGGGAATGTGTGTGTCAATAACCGTTAGTACAATTCGTAAGGCCTTTATGACCCAATTTTATGTACAAAACGTATGCTTCATCACAACCTACCTAATCTGGGAAAGGGAGGAGAAAAACAGTGAACGAGCGTGTTCAGTACCCGCAGTTCAAAGGCCTATTGGGCCTGTTTTTTACTGCGTATGCTTCAACAAACGAAAACTGTAAGGGAGAAGGAAAATAGCTTATCTTATTATAATCAATTAAACCTATTGCAATAGTTGAAACAGGACTGAATGAGGAATTGGGCCATCATCTGAGTTCATAAGAATATTTATATTCTTTTGAATGTATAAACTTTCCCAAGCGTCAAGTTCTGATTTGCAAGGGACTTCTTTGATTAACTCAAATACTTCTACTCTTCGTCATAAGCTTGGTCTTGCTGGAACAGTGTCGGTCTTGGTATTGGTTTTGCTCATATAGTCTCGGTCTTGGTCTTGATCCTGATCTTGGTCTTGCGTGCTAAATGTTTTTCTAATTCATTTAATCCGATATTTACGTTTTTTTAATAATCCTTCTAAGCATCAAGTTTTCTATTTACCGACACAATAATTGTCTTAAGTACTGAGATTTTCTGTCATACATGCGAGCTTATCGTAATTTTTAAAGAAAATAGTGCCGATAGTTCTGACCAATATGAAAACTCGAGAACACCCTTTCTCCAATGGATAAATTGACACTTCTTCCAACACATAGCCTTTTAACGAAGAAAATAGAATAAAGTACTTGAATAAACTAAAATATATCGATAAAAATCGTTTTTTTTTTCTATATTTCAACCAAGTGTGAAAGAACACTTAGGTATTCTGAAGACATCCTTATAGATCCCTTTTTTCAGATAGTGGTAAAGTTTTTTTTAATATTTACTGTTAAAAGTAACGCAAACTAAAACCTTCAAATTAAAAATGTTTTATTCCAAGAAAAGAATATATTGTCACGTATTTAAACTCCTTCCACACTACTATTACTTTTATTTAAAAATTTATTGTCTAACACTTCTGTTATTAATTAGTTAACAATTCACCACTATATAAACATTTTATTACTTCTTTGCTCTTCCTTCTCTTTCTATCGTATCGAACTCTTGACTCCTACTAACTCCACCCGATCTCGCGACAACTATCTATAAAGACTTCACGTTTTCTAGAATTTTCCAGTATATACCGTCTAGAAACTCGGTCATCTATGCCACTATGTATGTGGGGTTACCTATATACATATGACACTACCCCCCTCCTAAAACTGATCGTCCCGACAAGTGACGTCGGTCAAGATCCGATAAAAAATGTCGTTATTGCTTCGAGCAACGGTGTATGAGTGTATAGACCATCCCAAGCCTGCTGTTTACCTGGGGATGCTCGATCTCAAACTCATATTCTTGAAGTCGTTGTAATAATCATGCAATCTGTCCTTTTGGATTCTTGAATTGTAGTAGCCACATCAGGGAGGCGTGATCCGTTCTTAAGAGAAATTTCCGTCCATACAGGTATTTGTGGAAATGCTCGAGGTTTTTAACCACAGGCAATAGCTCTCGACGAATGACACAATAACTTCGTTCTGGTTTCGATAGTTTTACTAAAGTACCCGATTACCTCTTCCTTGCCTTCTGGGGTAACACAAGGTTGGGGCTTCAGAGAGTGTAATCATCAGATTTTCAATCAGTAGTAAAAACAAACTTCCAGAAAACTTCTAAGTTCGTGGCGATCCTTTAGTATGGGCCAACTTTGTATGGCATTCGTTTTGTAAGGGTTGGTCATAATTCCTTCTGGTCTTATGATATGACTTAGGTATTTTACTTCGCTTCTAAACAGGTTGCAATTCTTAGGACTTAGCTTCAATCTTGCGGCTCACAATTTCTTGAAGACAATCACGTTTCGGAGGTGTTGTCGAAAGTTCTTCCTAGTATGATGATTTCGTCTAGGGAAACCTAACAGATTTTTTAGTTTAATCTGTGTCATACTGTGTCCATGAGTCTTTCGAATGTAGCCGGTGCATTACACAATCCAAAAGGTATCACATTGAACTGCCATAGACCATTTCCCGTTGTACAGGCAGTCGTCTCCTTATCCTGAGGATGCACATCCACCTGCCAGTATCTACTTTTCAAATCAAGAGTAGAGAATCATTTAGCTCAAGCTACACTATCTGGTGCGTCCTCGATTAGGGGTAATGGGTAGCTATCTTTCAACGTTACATCATTCAACTTCCTGTAGTCCACACAAAATCTCGTGAAACCATCCTTCTTGCGTACCAGCACTATAGAGGAAGCCCGCGAACTTTGAGATGGTTCTATTACCCCTTGCTTATCCATGTCTTTGATAAGATTATTGACTTCCTCTTGCTTCGTCCAAGGAATTCTTCTAGCTGGTTGTTTGATGGGCCTTGCTGTTCCAGTATTGATACGGTGATATCTTAAGTTAGTCCTACCAAAGTCTTGACCTGACAGGGCGAAGACGTATTGAAAACGGCCAAAAAGTTTTTCCAATTACTTGACTTGGTGGTTGTTGAGATGGTTACTTGACCGTTTCATCAGTTCTGATAAAGTTGCAGGAAGTGATGTCGGTTTCGTCTCGGGTTCTTCTTCCCAGTCACAGTGGTAAATTTCAGCTACCGGTTCAAACACTCTAACTTTATGCCTTTGCAGATCTTTTGTTCGAAGTCCTTCAAAATAGCTATTCTCATAGGTATCGATGATGTTCCACTTCTTGCGAGCGTACGTCCCTCCAATACTGCTTTATGCGCCAAGTCTTGATTATCTGGTTCAACTACTTCCACCAATCCCCGATGTCGTTGTCTATTTTGACTTACAATGTTCTTGTAGTGACTCGGTAGTACTCGATTTTACTTTACAATCATTTTGTAGACAGCAAGCTTCATCTTAGGATTTGAGATTACTATCTCTTCTCCACCGATGCATTCAGACGATTACTGTGGTTTTTGCAGTCTCGAGCAAAATGACCAGTTCTTCCTCATTCCCAATATTATGGGTTCCATTCTTCTATGTTTCTGGCAGTGACTTTCTTGACATCGATTACGTATTCCCTGATGAGCGACATGACACCTTTTGTAAATGTACTATCGTCAATTTCTGCTTGTCATATCCGTACATGACCTTTGGAAGCTTATTTCGCCGCTTCAAACTCCAGAGCGTGTGATACTGCTTCACTTGAGGCTTGCTGTACTTCATTGTCCCTGACTCCGTCGATAAATGTTTGTACTGCCAGTTAGTCTATAAACTCTTGAGGGGAAGAGGGGTAGGCTCATCTTATGAGGTGCCCCACATCAGACTCGAATTGTTGAAGAGTCTCGATGCTTATTTAGTTACGGCTTTTCAGTTGCGTCTGATGTACCTGCTGCAGATGTTTATCGCCGTACCTCATTTCTAGGCGGTTGACAAGATGGTGAAAGTCGTACTGTTGACGCTCGGGCATTCCTTGGAGTATAGCCATTACCTCTCCTCGTAAAGAAATTATTAATGCTGTTGTTTTTTCTGAATCAGTCCAGAGATTTGACTCTGCCGCTGCTTCAAACTGCTTCAGATAAACAGACTCTTTCATTTCTTGTCCTGCTTTCATTTTATTTTTCATTTTTTTTTGTTCTTATTTCATTAGGCTTGGTCTTACATATTCAGTTTTGGTTTTAGTCCTGGTCTTATTCGTTCGGTATTGGTTTTAATCTTGGTCTTGCTAGTATAAAGACAATTGTGGCCATGGTCTTGGTTTTGCATTTTCGCAAGACCAAGACGAAGACCAATCCTACTTATCACTAGGAGAAATTTTTACTTCATTTTTAGTTATGTATATTAGGTAATTAGACATATCCTCGCGTAAATTAACAGTAAGTTCAATAAAAACCCTTACTTCCATGTGCTGCATTTTTATTTTAAAAAAATGTTCAAGAAGAATCTGGTCAACGATTATCCTAATTATTTAATTATTTACATACTTATTAATTCTCGATGAGGTTTAATTGCAGTAAATGAAATGAAATGACTATTTCATGTTATATTTTAACAATGAATGGAACTACAGCCAAATGATATTCTAATAAGAGTTATATCAGTATCAGGCTATTTTCATCAGAATAAACCTGTATCAGCAGTTTTTAGACGTATAAAATTATATGATCATATCATCATCAGTAATGTAGCATGAATTACTATGTAATATGTCGACAACCTATTTTAAATTTGTTTTATTTTATTATATAGTTATTAACACCCTTTTTCTTAACAAAATATACTAAACTTCTTTAGCTGATGGCGTATATTTAGCAATTAATAAACACTAATTTCACATGCGGTCGATGTTCTGCTTTGAAGCTAAATGTTAGGCTTATGTGAATTAATTAATCCCAACTTTTGACATAAACCTACAACTGTTACTTTTACTTTTTTACCTGCCAGATTATTATTTTGACGACACCTAAAGCTAGGTGTCCCTACTTTCGTAATGATACGAGTTTCATAATCTTTTATAATAAATACCGAAAAAGTGTACTAAAAGTTTCGACGTTCAGGTATTAATATAATGATGCTAAATGTCTGGTGCTAATAACTTAAGCATTGTTGGTTCTTCTCGTGTGTTTGATTTTTTTATTAATATAAACATAACTGTGGCTTGCTTCACTTTCATCGCACTATTTGACTTTAATTAACCTAAATAACACAAAAATATTGCCTATCGGCTGCGAATACATATTACGATTATTCTTTTTACACGAAACATGAACTATCCTAAAATTTGATTTCTGTACTCTATACATATTTTCATTCTGCCTTTTTGGCGAGAGTTTACTGGGCGTTATTGGAAACTGGTAATCGCGACAACCTTAAAAATCACTGGTGATACGATTTATTAACTAATCCTCATTAATTGTTCAAACTAATCGGTATAAATAAAAGTCAAATGGGTTCTTTTACCACACTAAAAATGCTTTTGACTTTAGTTGTTTCGATAGCTTTAGATAAACTCAGCTTGTGGATTATTCCAGATAAAAGCGGTTTTAAATTGAAGTCCTATCGAGCCATTAACTGATACAAATGAAGATTTGGATCTCCTCGCTTTGGGCAACTTCCTTGCGGGGAGGGACTCAATTCACTCCTGGGACGTTCGTTTTTAAATCGGTTAACCCTTTGGGCATGAATACAACAGATCTGTGAACTTGTTTGGAATAAATGGTCTACTGACTGTGGTCCTTGCAGCATTGATCTAAATGGCGTACGCCTAAATTGCAACTTATGGTTGGGCAAATCATTTTGGTGAAACAACCTAATTGCCCTCCCTCAGAGTGGAATATTTCCCGGGTCCGAATGACCACGTACGAGTCGTAAGGGTTAAAATGCGAATTCAGAATATACGCGTTCGATATCACAATTACCAATTGATCTAGAGCATCTAAATATTGCGCTAGGTAAACGAGAATCAATTGAAAATTTATTGTATGTACCCTATAGTATTGTTAGAATAAAGTTAATGTTTTGTTATAATTTCTTAATATTTTACTTGTTTGACTGTTTATTTGTTTCTCTACTTGGGAGCTTTTCGTTTTGATTCTACGATACGCGTATTTAGATTAAGTCGACTGTTTTTTGCACATTGCCTGTATTAGGTAGGATGTGATTACGGAGTGTTAAAATCTAGAGTGGCCGCTTATTTGGAAAGTAATATTTCCAATCGTGGCGCCACTGTCGGTTTGCAAGGAGATAGTCGATCGAAAAGACATTTGAACTATCGTGATGTCAAGTTGGTTATTGCTCTGTAATGTGGATAGTTGTGAGCGTGCATGGAGCACTATAAAAAGATAAAGAATTAAAGTTATAAGGGAAAAGAACATTAAAAGTCATTCGTTTTTTTTCTCCCGCACCATTGTCCAATCCACTGCCCGTAGAAGTTTTAGCGGTCTACTTCAATCTGTTACAGAAAGGCGGTCAATCTGTGACAGGGCCGAATTATAATTACCCTTAAATTATGCTTATAGGCGAAGCTACCGTACGTTGTTCTACATAATTTGCAGAAAAGTTCGGTTGCATATTTCCAGGGTATCACCTTGAGCGAAATATACGACTAACTTTTGGTATTTTTCATTTCCATTATTTTTTTTAAGTCTTCTGGAATGTGGACATGTGTTTTGTCATTTTTATTGTGGGCATTACCTCGCGCTGATAAAGTCTGTAATAAAGGTTGAGGATCCCATGATGATAATTAATTTAATTATATGTAAAAAGAAAGAAATGTATGTATACACCTAATTGAAAATTTGTAGTAAATTTTTGATTTAAACTTGCATCATAATTTGGATTTTTGTCAAAAAATCAATTTTTAATTTATTATTATATTATCGGCTGTAGAATAGTATTTGGAACAATGCCCATGGGAAAGCCCTTGACGACAAGAACATGACCAGGGATATTAACGTTCTTATGGTTGGTTTAGGTTGTCATAATGTCAAATTTAAAAACGGTTTAAGTACTAATTTGGATTAGACAAAAGTATTTTATACTAAAATCGAAATTGACTAGAAATACTTCAGGATAAGCCAGTTTGGACTAGACTAAATCATGGTCTAAGTAAAATTAATTTATCCTGCATATGGCTTTGGTTGGCAATATAGGTACACACTAAAAATAAAGTACTGTTAAGGTAGTTGGTTCGCGACTAGTCTTGGGCGATAACTGATTTTAGTTATTGGTTATTGATAAGTCGATAATTATCGGTAGATGTCGATATATAGATAGTTATCAATAATGAGCGATATATCGATAACAATAATAGCAACTGATAACTATTGATATATCGATAACTATTGATAATTATCAATACATTGATAACAATAAGCAACTGACAACTATCGATATGTTGGTACTACCATTTCATAGTAGATGGACTTGGTTAACTGCAGCCGGTCTAAAGTTTGAACCGAATACATCTACTGACATTATGGGAAATCCCTAAAAATTGACACTATTCATCATTCATATAACTTTACTGACAGTAAAATGGAGGTTAGTTTTGTTGATAGGTACCAAAATGCTTTTATGTGCATGCTTTTTTATAAGAGATGTACTAAAACTCGTATAAAAATTGGAAAAAAATAAGAATTTTTGTGAAAATTGAAGTTATTTAAATATCTAATGTTGTTGCAGGATAAAATTTGTAGAATTAATTGTTTGAGAAGTCTGATTTGGATGTGCTTCAGTAATTAAAACAAAACAGTTTTTTTGTAAAATTTGCAACTAAAGGCAACATCAAATTTACATTCTCATCTTAAATTTAAACATGGGAATAAATAGTATGAATTACAAAAAATGAAAACTCGGTGAAAAGGACTCGGAGAGCAGGTGATTTCAAATAAAAAGCCGATTAGCTTATTAGATTTGTGTAAGCTTTACAAAACTTATGTAAAATAAAGCAGTCGATTTTACCGGTTATTTGTAATAAATGTGAGTTTTTGTTAAGTTAGGATTGGTTTAGATCTCTCTAGTATCTTTTTTTTTCCGAGCCTTGAAAACTAACAATGTAATTTTAGTATGTTGTGCAGTTTACTATGCTGAACAAGAAAATCATTTTTTTGTATAGTTTTGAAAGTTCGAAAAATAAGATACTGGGAAATCCTAAACCAACCCTGACCCCAGCTGATTGAACAAATACTTATAACCATTACCAGAAATAATTGGTAAAATCACCTACCTTTATTATACACAGATTGTAGGTAGAAGTCAAGTCCAATGCGCAACCGGAAGATGATAAAAAATCCCCTCAACTTGAAATACAAAAAACTATTTTTGACAATATCGTCTGAACTTCAATTTCTTCAAACTGTATGGTTCAGTCATCTACAACACGGTACATTTTTCGATTTTATTTGACTGGAATTTCAAACTTGTATACTTGTTAAAAAATTTTAAGATTCAATTTAAAGAAACTAGAGGAGGAAAAAAATATGTTGCTTTTTGAATGACTTTAATATCTTTTGAGGTTTGCATATTTCAATTTCCAAAAACCAAAAAGTGATAGTATTTACGATTTTTATTGAAAGGATTACATTTGACATACACAATTAATCAAGCTGCAATCTACTATAGTTATACATAAACAGCACGAATAAAACGTATCAGATATTTCAGATATAGAATCAACCGCTTCAACATCTACTGACCAATTACTACCAGCAAGTGACAAGAATGTCTGCCAATTTACTAAATATTGGTCAATGCATTCATTTACTTTAAATTCACAACGTTCAAGGACAAAAAATTGGAAACGCTTTGGGGTACTTTGTGGCTACCGAAATGCAGCCTTCAGAAATGTGACCCTAATGAAACTCAGATTGATGATTATTTAAATGAGCTAGATTAAAATTTTATACGTAATTTTGAATTATCTTAAAGACAGATTTATAAACGATTCAAAAATATTTACATTTCTACAAAAATTTATTTTATTTAAATTTATTTATTGATCCCAGATTCAAATTATATCCAATTTTGTATTACAAAAGAAGAGGTATTATCTGAGGTGGATGATGTTCCCAGATGCCAAAAAAATTAAAGATGACAGCGGTGGTTTGGGAGCAATCTTTGGTTTAGTTCAGTTTAGTTCATTAATCGTCACTGAAAAAGAAGAGAAAATTTGAAAATATTCAGATTTGCCAACTATTGATTTTGATGATGATTCCTTTAAATGGTGTAATGAGCATGAAAGATCTTATCCAAGATTAAATATTTTGGCGCAAACATATTTGTTACTATACTACTAAGTGTGTATTTTTCAAAGAAGGAAACGTTATGTCTAATAAGAGCAAATCTTACATCAGAACATACTATATATTTATTTACTTGTTTATGAAAGTACATACATCAACTCATTATTTATTTTCACTTCAAACTGGTCTTCGTAAAATTTCTTCCACTCCTCTGCTCCTATTGGGCAGGGTGTGTAGTTATTTCTTTTTCTATATTTACACATTATCTTCCAAAAATCCTTCATGTTCTTAGCATTAATTATTTCTTGCTTTTTCTCTCCCTCAAAGTGTCGCTTCGCTTCCCTCACGCTTCTCTTGTACTCTTTCCTGGCGTTTACAAGCTGCTCCAACAGGTCTTCACTAAGTTTTGCTCGCCACTTCCTGCAAGCACACTGGAGGTTTTTCTTTGCCCTTATACAGTTTCCATCGAACCATGGTTTGTCCTTATTCCCATTCAAAGTGCCAGCCTCCAGGATTGTCTTTTTAGCCAGGTTAAGTTAAGCTCTATTGCAGTCTGCTTTATTATTATAAAGTATTCAAAGTGCCAGCCAAGTCATTCTCGTTGAGAACAAGCTCGCTCAGTCTTCTGTCTAGGTGCTCCCTGTAATCGTTGGCTTTTTCAGCGTCCCATTTCAGCAGCCAGCCGTCTCTTCTCTCTGTCTGACCCATGTTCAATCTAGTGTTATTATTGTTTCTTTGACTTGGAATCTCCAAAATAAGTCTAATAGGCAGGTGATCAGAGAGGCCCGCTCCAATCACCTCGAAGTCCAGCACGAAAGACGCTGCCATCAGTGGTATCCATACATAGTCTATAACGCTGGCACCCCTCGGACCCAGATATGTATATTCACCTCTACTATCTTTATCCGTTCTTCCATTTACGGTGCATAATCCGAGCCTTTCAAATTGTGCCATTAAGAGTTCCCCGTTTTTGTGTGTCACAGCTCTGCCCCTCTGCCTGGCCGCACGGAGTGATGAGTCTATCCACAGATCTTGATCTAGCTGGTTATGGCCAGCTATTCTTGCGTTGAAATCGCCCCCTATTATCAGCATGGCGTCATTACCCACTTCCAAGTCATTAATAAATTCTGTAAGAGCTTCTAGCCTGCTTTCAAAATGCCTATCTCCCAGGTAAACCGCCACGATTATTGCTTCATGTTGGTATTATATCCGTGGTATCTCCAAGAATAACTTTCGATGTAAAAAGAATTTTATTTTGTAAAAAGTTACAAAATTAGTTTACAACAAAATAACTGTCGAATCAAGAAAAAATACATTCCGTCTAGNTATTTCCAAAGTTTTTAATTTCATCATTCACATGAAAAAGTTTCTCTAAATCGCCTTCAAGATCTATATTTTCAAAACATTCTATAAAATTCTGAGAATTCCTTTTTTGCTTGTTACCTTTGTTTACGTTTTTATTTTTCTTAGAATAGTTATTCCTTCTCTCTCTTATGATCGCTCGTTGTTCCATTCCCATTATTTTTGCTTACCTTATTATTACTTACATGTCCGTCTCAACCGCCAATATTACATTCGAAGGGTCTAAATCCACATTGGTTAGCTCGATGATTCGGTTTTCCACAGCAAAAACATTGAACTGAAGAAGAAGACGATCTGCTGCTGTCACGCCTCCTCTTCTTGAATATTCTGCTGCTTACGCCGTTAAACTGTAGGATGTTCGAACTGGCACTTTCTCATCGTTTATAAGTTCCTCCATCTTTGTTATCATACGTACCTGGTTCCATCGGCGTTGAAGCTGGGTTGCAATTTTCAATATTCATCCTTCGCAGGATTTTCTCCACGTACCGAGATAACAGAACTTCTTAGGGATGGTCTTGCAGTGTGTGATTTCAAACTTTATCTTGATTTATTTCAGAAGTTTGAAAACCTTCTCATCCTTCCCAGCAACCAAACCGTCATCGACAAACAAGGCCACAATAATGCTTCTGTCTTTGTTACAAAAGACACTTGGGTCGTCGTCAGTGCTGAACAATCTGATTTCTTCAAATGATCCGGTGATTTCACGATTCCACTACTTGGGCGCTTGTTTCAGCCCATAAATACCCTTGAGTAATTGACACACTTGTCCAGAACCGTCGTCGAACCCCTCTGGCTGATTCATGTAGCGAGCAACGGGACTGAACGTTTCCTTGTAATCAATGCCTTCTCTTTGTTCAAAGCCTCGTGCTACAAGCCTCGCCTTCAGCTTACCATCCATCTTCTCGCGAAGAACCCACTTGCAGGTCAAGGGTTTGATTCCTTCAGGGCACTTCACCAGCTCCCACGTTTGCCTCGATCAGCAAATCTTACTCATCTTACATGGCTCGTTTCCAGCTTTTATCTCAACCGAAATGTCCTCGATGTCGCCTATGAGGGCTGAATCCTCGTTGCTTCCACCTTTCATGTAACCAGCAACGTCATAGCCATACTTCGAGGGAACTTTCAACTTGCTCCGGTCTCGTAGCTGTCTTCTCTCCGGTGTTGTGTTTGGTGCTGTCTTGACTCGCTCTTCTTTTCTCTTTCTTCATCATTTCTGTCCTCGTCTGAGAGTGGCTCTTCTTCTTCATTTTCATTTTCTTCTTGCTCTTAGATCTTGACTTCAATTTGCCTGTCAGTTGCCACAGTCTCAACTTCAGTTCGACTTCTTCCATTTTCTTCATCGAACTTTACATTTCCAGAACTGATGATTTTCTGGGTGCGTGGGAGATACACTCTATAACTTCTCCGACTTCGGAAACAGTTTGCCTCTCTGGTGGTCTTGAATCAATACGTAGCATTCACATCCAAAAGTCCTCAGCTTGTTCAAGTCGATCTGTCTTCCATACCACTTTCCTTTCACTGTACTGGTGCCAGTTTGGTTTATAGTAAATACTGCGTAGTAAATCGCCTCGGCCCAAAGTTTTGAGTCCAGGTTTGCTGCAAGTAAAGCTGTTTTGCTGCTTCCTTGATGGTCCTCATTTCACGTTCAATACGCCCATTTTGTTGCGGTGTATTCACATTCGAGTGTGTGTGAAACACGCCCCGATCATCAAGAAATTTTCTTGTCCTTACATTTTTGATTTCCTTTCCTTGGTCGGAACTGAGTACTTTCAATTTTCTTCCCAGTTGATTCTGTGCCATCTTCACAAATGTTTCCAGTTTTTCAGGTGCCTCGTCATTTGTTTTCATAAATAAAACAGTTCGGAAGTGCGAGAAATCATCCTTAAATAGAAGAAAATATTTAGCGCTACCTAGCGAGCGTTCATCCATCTCTCCCATATCCACGTAGACTAACTCCAATGGTTGACTTGATGTCTTCTCGAGGGGGATGGGAGCCACGGTGCTGCTGACCGTACGCACAGCCTGTACATAAGTAATTGTTCCAGTCGTCCACGTACTTGATTCCTTTCTTGTGCAATGCCTCTCGTACGTACTTCACGTTTTGATGAGCTAATATTTCGTGCCAAATTCGCATTGACACTGCCGCCAGACTCAGTTGCTCCTTTTTCTTCCTCAGTATCATCTTGTACCCTCGATCAAGTATGCGACTCACAGTAAATAAGTTGAATTTCAATTCAGGTACATGTAAGACATTTGTCAGAACAACTGGATACCACTCTTTTCCGTCAAAGGCTTCCAACTCCACTGTCCTGACTGCCACACTATCTATTTCGGTTGAATCTCCCAGGAGAACAGACACAGGGTTGCTCAGTTCAGTGTATTCGTTGAACCATTCTCGACGCGATGTCATGTGTTGCGTTGCGCCACTGTCTTGATACCAGGCTGACATCTGTTCCTTTGGGTTGTTCAAGTTGTTCTCCAGATCAGTCGTCTTCAAGCTGGCTGTCACCCAGGCAACGGGAGGTTTGCGTGACCTTTGAGAATCTGAGCTGTCATCTCGCCGTTGAGTACATTCTCTTGCGAAATGGCCTTTCTGTCCACACGAGTTGCACTTGTAAGTTTTCTTGCAGTATGCCAAGTATTTGGCACAGGGTTTGTTCTGGCAATCCTTTTGAAAGTGTCCTTTCAGTCCACACTTATAACAGGTCGATTGTCCCTTCTCAGTCTTGTTTTGTGGTTTTCCTTGATGCTTTTTATTTTTCTTGACGAGAAGTGCATTGCTGGAACTTACTTCCAGTTCACCTGTCTCATTGTGTTGACGATCATCTTCTAGTCTCAGACTTTCGATCATGGTGGTTAGGCTCCTGTCGGCTACTGGCACGTTATCCCACGACGTACGAAAATGAGCAAGTCTCACTGGCAACATTTTCAGAATTCTGGTCATCATCCGTGATTTCGGCACAGGTTCACCACAGTTCGTTAGTTCATCACCTATAGACATAACTTCCTTGCAGTTTTCGGCCACCGTTTTGCTTTCATCGTATGTACATGTGAAAAGTTTTTGTCTCAAAACTTCCATGCTCATCTCTGTCTTCGTGCCGTACAAGCAAACTAGTCTGTCCAACATTGCTCTTGCCGTTGTGCAATTTGCAATTTTATATGCGATTTGATCACTGACATTCAATACTATTAGTTGCAGAGCCTCCATGTCTTTTTCATTCCATTCAACGACTGCAGCCACATTTTCAGCTCCTTCCAACTTTACCTTGACTCCGGTTGCAACATCATACAACTTCTTGGTTCTCAAGACAGCATCTAATTTTAACCTCCACGGCACATAGTTTACTACTCCTTGTGAGTTTTGACTCAGCATCACAAATTGTGATTTTACAGTGTCGATTTTTACCTTTAGACTTGACTTTTAAATTCACTTTCTGACTTGTTGATTCAAATTTTGACGTGCGACGTTCCTGCTCCAATCTGCCTTTCAATTTGAGCTCTTTCACAGACTTTTCCTTGGAGATGAGATTTCACCATTCCTGGGCCCATTACCTGATGCGATTTATCCTAGGTATCTCCAAAAATAATCCAACTTTCGATTTAAACAGGAATTTTATTTCGTAAAGTGTTACAAAATTGGTTCTCAAAAAGGTAGCTGTCGAATCGAAGTGTACATTAGTATTTAGTTTCTAAGTAAATATTAACAATTTTTCATCTAAAAAAATATGCTTTTACTATACAATTAAAATTCATACTTTTTGTTCCTTCTATAGGATTTCTTTTGTCAAGCAAAAAAAACTCAATTTGTTTTTAACGTCGATTAATAAATATTGTTTCAATTTCTCACAAATACAATTTGGAACACAATTACTAAATTTGGACAATTCCTTGATTTATCTCAACAAAAGTGTACTTTTGTTGTCAGGGGAAATCCGATCTGTTTTCGCTAGTCACGCAGCAATAGACGGAAAAAAGAAACTCGCTAAACATACACACGGTTTCTCTAAATCAAGTATAATTTCAAGGACCTGAGTTGTTCCAACTTTTATAAATTCTTGTTGGAAAAGAAAGATATTTTAGCGAAAATTGGAAGACTGAAAAATAGCAAAATAAGTAAAAAAATTGATCTCATTAAAATTAAAAGTTTAGCAGTTAGTTAAATACTTTTAATTTACAAATATTATAGGGATTTGGCTACCTAACTAGATGACTGAAAATATCATTGGCGTGGTTTATTTTAAAATTATAAAGTATTATAGTTAGTTAGTTATTAGTAGTATCATATAATAATTTGATTAA
>NW_020442433.1:284493-302763 GCF_000699045.2 Agrilus planipennis
GGGCATTATCTGTTTCTCTACTATATTATGCATGTATTACACATATAAACCTTCCTCTTGAATCACTCTATCTTTTAAAAAAAACCGCATCAAAATCCGTTGCGTAGTTTTAAATTTATTTTATTTGAAGAGTGAAGAAAAATATGTAGTAGATATCATAATTACGTACTTATGAACGTCGAAACTTCTGGTAGATAACACTTTTCGGCATTCTAAACCCTTAACATTTTTCAATAATTAATTTCAACAATATCGTTATGTATCTTTCTGCAACCAACTATACATGTCAAGAATTATGCAACCAACAATACAAGACATTCATTTTCAATTCGTTTTCGTTATTAGACGTTTCTATTGGTTCATCTCAATGGATAATGAGTTGGAAGTGGCTCTTTCTGAAGACAACAGAATGACTCTTTTTGGTTCATAACTTAATTTTTTATAACTTTGAACTCACAATCACTACTACCTACATTAATTTATATTTGTTAATTTTTTTTTATTTTTTATTTTCCTTCCTAAGGAATGAAGAATAGGTTGTCATTAGTGAACGACTATCAAATTGCTTCATTCATTTTTTGATCGTTTTCTTCCCTATTAATTCCGTAGTAGATTTAAAATCTAGAAATGATATTAATTGTAATTTGGCTTTGCTCTTGGTGAAACATTTTTCAAAATAATTCATGAAATAACAACACTTGGTTTTGTTTCACTATTTTTTATTTAGTATTTAGTCCTCTAACATATGTTTCGGCTGTTATGCCATTATCAAAGAGTTATACTGTAAACTAACTTAAATGAGTAAATTTCTTCTTTTAAATGGAACGAACTACCTAGATATTATTGATATTATTATTCTGAATCTCTTCTACCTGTAACAGCTTTTAATAATGGGGAAACCCCAAAATCTATTTGGTCATTCAATAAAGTTTTCTTGTAGTTGTTTGCTCTTGTGATTTCTAGTGTTTCTAATAAATCCAGTCTTTTTCCTTTACTTTGTGTATGTAGCAATTTGAAATTATTTATATCTATTGTATTATTGTTTTGTATGAAATGGTTCACTAAATTTATATTTTTTGAGTGTTGTGCTATTGTTTTTTGATATTCAACCAAACGTGTTTTTATTGAACACTTTTCTCAATGTTTTCCCGTCGTTCCTTATTGTTTACTAATACTTCTTTTTAATGTTGGTCTTTTATGTCGACACCATCACAAACCTCACCCCTTGTGATTAGTTCTCCCTGGTTAAGTTTTAGCGATTCACTTGTGAGATTCAGCACTGGAATTACCGATTCTCCGTTTTCATTCACTTTGATTGTAGATCTTGGTACAAAATGTCCTTTTTCGCGTATCCCGCCTTCAACACACAATGTCTCGTTTTTGGCTATTAAACATACGGTCACATGACCCACAAAATTTCTGGGGATGACTACGGATTTATCCGTTGCAATTCTAAATTTGTTGTGGTTGCCTTAAAACTTGGTTATTTCTGCATTCCTGGCGCTGACATACAATTTATCGCAGGTACTCACTATGCGAACAAGAGGTTGCTCCGTAAAAGGGTGTCTAACTAGGACAGGAATTTGCTGACTTTGCTCGGGTACGGCATGAGCATTAACCTTAGCCGCCACTCCGTCGACCTCCAGCGTCACGGTCACCATTCCCACAGGTTTGACTGTGCCTTGACCATACCCAATAAGTGGTTCAAGGTCAGTCTCAAAATACGCGAGACCCATTTCGCTTAAAACATCGGGTCGTATTGCCACACAGCTGCTTCCTAGATCTACATAACATTTCGTTGGTTTTCCATTCAAACGGGCATCCTTGAAGTATTTATCGTGTGTGTTACTTCCAACATAAAGTACCGATGAACTTGATTCAACTCTTGTGGAACTTATTCGTCAGTTTACTACAGTCCGGCGCGTAATGTCCTTTAGTGCCGCACTTAAAACAAGTTATATTTTTCAACTTATCATTTACCCCGTCACGACATTTATTGGCAGTGTGTGCTTCTTGTTTGCACTTAAAACATTAAATCGAAGTTTTAGTAACGGTTGCATTATAGGGTTTTCCAAACGATTCTTGTCTTTGGTAAGTTATGTAAGACATTTTGCTTTGGTTTTTTTCGTAGAAGTATTCAACAATATTTTGGTTTGCTTTTCGTTTGTATTTTGAGAATCCAGTCGCACTGATCATTCGCTTCTCTCACAAGGAAGGTTTTCGCGTAAAAGTTCACACCACTCGACCGCAACGCCACATAATTTTGATAACGCGTAATGTTTGATGGCGACATCATCCTAGTCATAAACTTCTCCATATTCTTCTATTTTCTCAATACATTGGTTAATTGCAGGAACACTATCTTCCTCTGACATCATCTTGTAAGTTCGACACTCTTTGTCCTTACAACTCAGTTCGCGACATCGTTATACAGCTCCAAACGCCCGTTTCACGCAACTTTCTGAAGGTTCTTTTCTTTTTGACGACACTTACGCACACTTCTTCGCGGGCCACGATTCACACGACAAGGGTCCAATCTGAACAAGTACTTTTACTCCCTCAGTATCCCACTTCTAAATAACTGTAGCAAAATTTGTACAGGATGTTGATTTTATTTACTTTATTTAATTAAAGTTAATTACAGTAATTGTTACAAGACCTCTGTTATTCCAAAAATATTCTTTTACTTCTAAAGTTATCTTTTCCTTTTTACTTTGAATCTAGCTTTCCATCCCTCAAAGCTTATTTATATGATCACGCATTCCCTCCTCTCAATAATTAATTTTTCAATCACTTCGTTGCATTCATTAACGGTTATTTTCAAATCACCCAATCATATTTCTGTAAAACCCAACGGTCCTAACAGAAAGTTAGTTATCAGTAACCAACGGTTATTAACATTTATAAATAACAATAAGCTAAACAGTTGCAACGGTAACATCGATAAATATCGATTATCGCGACATTTCCTTTACATATTGTCGTCTAAAATATTATAACAATATTTTGTTCTTTGGTGAGTTGTGGGCATTCGTGTTTAAAATGACCCATTTGTCTGCATCGGAAACAACGCGAAGAATTATTATTTTTATCGTCTACCTTTTGTTGATTGTCACGTACTTTATACGCGTTAATTAACATTTTTCGTTCATCTAATGTTTTTAAGTGGCTAGCTAATACAGTTGGATCTGTAATTCCGGCGGTTTCTACCGAAAATTTGCCTTCGTCATCGTCAGTTCCACCCATNTATAACAATATTTTGTTCTTTGGTGAGTTGTGGGCATTCGTGTTTAAAATGACCCATTTGTCTGCATCGGAAACAACGCGAAGAATTATTATTTTTATCGTCTAATTTTTGTTGATTGTCACGTACTTTATACGCGTTAATTAACATTTTTCGTTCATCTAATGTTTTTAAGTGGCTAGCTAATACAGTTGGATCTGTAATTCCGGCGGTTTCTACCGAAAATTTGCCTTCGTCATCGTCAGTTCCACCCATTAATAAATTGACTCTATTTGCGGCGCTAAGTGAAATTTTTAATTTATTAATGAGGGCTAATTTTTCGAATAAATATTCGAGCCTCTTTATTTTTTCGGTTTCGTCGAAATTCCCGCCGGCTCGAACGACTGCGACTACTGGTGGTTGTTCGTTCGGATCGGCGGTCTACGGAGCCTCTTCGACGATGTTTTCTTCCTGACTTTTTCGGCATGCTAAATTTTTAATTTAATTTTTTTTCTACAGTTCACTTTGTTTTTAAAACACACTGTTGTCTCAGTGGGGTGGAATAATAATCCCACTCCTGATGTTAACGTTTATTTCACTTTCTGTATTATTACACATATACAATCTTTCTGTAACTAATACACATGTACTTTTTGCAACTTAATTAGCGAATGTCCCCAACTCCTCGTCCGAAAATTGTCCACTGCTTTTCGATCAAGGTCAGAGCCCCTTCCATCCCACGTCCCGTCGTAGTCCACAAAACCAGGGATTTTGCTCAACGGTTCATGGGCGGCTCGGAATGTTGGTAACAAATATGAAGTTCTCGCAAGGAAAAGTCGATAAGGTAGCCATTAATGACACTGGAATATGTAGTGATAATATTTCCTACAATTTTCCCTAAGATGTTTGCTCCCAAAGGTAGATTTAATAAGTTTATACATGTGTTAGGGTTGCCCCTTAAGGCCCTTGTGGAAAACTCATAAGGCAATCCTCATTTTACTATCACCACTTGTTTTGGTGGGATTTTCATAAGGAATCTACGGGGAAATCCCTATATCGGCATGCCCCTCATTAGTCACATGAGGCCCCCATGCTATATAGGGCATGCCCCCTACAAATCCTACTCGGGTAATGGAAGAGGAAGTTTATTTTTATTTTGTTATTTTATTTAACCCCCTGTAATCGACATATGCGTTTCGTACCATCCTTTTTTGATACTAAAGCAATAGGGCTCGCGTAAGGTGAATTTGACGGTCTAATTATTTCATTTTGCAACAAGTCAGAAATGAAAGTTTTCACTTCTTGTCCGTTAATGATAAGCGATATGGGCAATAAACCATTTGTTTTTCGGTAATACATTCTATTTTTACATTAATTGTGTCAGTTTTCCCTAATTCACTTGCCAACAAAACAAATTGCAAACAAAATCGATTCGTGTACGTCTGAAATAGTTGTTTTAATGTATTTTTTACCGCTTTAGAGATATTGCCACATTTAAAATCCCATTTAGTTACTGTACTACGCGATTCCGATAAACCTATAGTATTGACTGAATATTTTTGTTCCTCTATTAATGATATTTCATTGCCGTCGGGTAGTTTTGTGATCACAAAACTTCTAGAGTTATTAATAAGTAATACTGATGGATGGCCGATAAAATTTTGTCAAATCAATAAATTAAACATCAATTCTGTGTCATTTAAAATTATAATTTCTATTTGGACGCTAACGCCATTAATTTTAACAGCCTCTACGCAATTCTGATTAGCAATAATCTGTGAGCCATTGAATAGACGTAATTTTATCGCATTACTCAAGTTATTAATTTTTAAACCTAATTTCCTAGCAAAGGAAAATTTCATTAATGACATTTCGCTTCCCATATCAATTATACAGCTAATAAATTGATTCTTAGTTGACGTAAATTTAGCATGCCTTCTTCTATTGTTTCGCAAAGAACAATTATATCATCCAAATATGCCGTTACGATGGTATATTTAAAACCACCAAAATTAAATTGATAAATCTTTGAAACACAGATGGAGCGTTATAAAGCCCAAAACCAGTAACCGCTACGTAAATCTAGCATTATAAAATATTTCTTACCATGGAGCAGATAGAGCTGATCATCTATACGAGGAAGAGGATAACTGTCCTTCTTCATGATACGATTCAATGCCCTGTAGTCTACACATAGCTTGAAATCTCCCGATTTCTTCCTGGCCAAGAGGCAAAAGCTAGCGAACGGTGAAGTCGACTCTTCAATTATGTCTGCATCCTTTAAATCGTTCATGTTAACTTTTATGTCACCTTTGACAAACTATATCTTATAATCAAATTAGAACAAACAAATATTCTCAATAAAACTGCGTTCACTCCGTTTGGAAGTTTTCCCAGCTCTCCCCGTTCTTTTTTTCCTTCTCCCCTCTCTTCTGTCCGTCTTTTCCTATCGGCAATTGCCGTTATTAAAACAATGACGAACAAGTTACTTGTTTTGGTTTGTTGATGACATAAAGTCACGCGTTGCTAACACGGCCATTGCAGACTCTCACGAAGCGTCCTCGCTGCAGGTTTTCGATTTTCTTGTTTTTCTTGTTTTTGCGATGGAGATGGAACTCAGCAAACTGTTGAGGATACAAACAAGTATTAATAAAAACTCAACACTCATGCCTAGTAAAGGCCATCATAGCTTGAGTCAAAAGCGTCCCTTCTGACAAAAGCATAATGGACCGTTTGAAAACGTTTTATCATCCAGAATATCAACGGACTTAGAGCAGAATAGGATAGGCGAACTATGGATGATTTGAGTACCATCAGGTCACCGTCATGGGTTCATAAACCACACATCAGACCTCATTACACCATGACACAGTCCTAACAAGGACACCGGTCAGAAGACATAGACCACCTTCGGTCACCAGTCAGAGAAAGGAATTTTGTCACAGACCTCATCTGGGTCACCGGTCAGGAAAAATGAATGACTCAGACCAAATCGGGTCACTCATCACTAAGAACTTACCTACCAAACTACTCAAAATTAATGGTTAAGATGAACATTTGTATCTGATCCATGGTTTAGTATTGTCAATACCAGCTACTCCTAGATAAGGAAGTTGTGAACGTTTTGACCCTTTAACTTCGGAAACCTCGTAGCGGTCATTATTCATGATCTTAGAAACACGAAATGGTCCACGCCATTTTTGAAGCAACTTCCGACTTGTGCCATTAGCTGGTAAGCTTGTAATTCGAATAAGGACCAGATCCCCCACTCGAAAAAGTTTAGGCCGGCATCTGATCTTGTCAAAACGCACCTTTTGTGCACGTTGTTGTTCCTCAATTCGGTTTACGATATCGTTTCGAATTCGGGTGACGTCCACGAATTCCTTCATTTCTGGCTCTTTTCCGCCATGTAGTGATACGCGGAAACCCATCAATGCTTCACTTGGAGATACACCTAGCGTTTTATTGATCGTACTGTAGTCCTAACTGTAGCTTGGCTAATTCTTCATCCCATCTTTTGTCTTTCTTTGTGTTGGTCATCGCAGCTAGTGACTCCAGGATGGTACGATTATAACGTTCAATTTGTCCATTGCCTCCCCGGTCGTGTGAGCATGCGGAAGCCTAGGCGTACGTATGTGAGCGCGGAGGTTAAGCGACCTACCGGGCGCCTCCCCAGGTGGCGGATAGGGGGAGCCAACGGCCCAGCACCCTCTAAAAAGGGCACGTCTGGGTGTTGGTTACCACGAATAAACCGGTGCTGCTTGAAACCAGCGTCCCGGTGAATAAGTGGGGCGGACCAGCTTTCTTGGCCCAGCTGTAGTGTCGTGGCGGAGGGCTTAGCACCAAGATAACGATGCCGGGATCACCTATGCCTCAAGGTTAGGTATGTGGTTCGGTTATACCGGTACTTCTGTTGACGGTGGTCATGTCTCGCGGACAGAAGTGGTGGGGGTCTTGGCTTAATCGCCTGGACCAAGAGGATGGAGACCTCAATAAAAAACTCCCCAAATCTTAAGGTTGGGATGGGCTGATAAGATGGATGGCTGTGGGGTAATGCAGTCGTTACCTTTCCACCCCCCGGGAAACTGGCGCACCCGGTGGTGTATAAATTGCCCTCTCCTAGGTAAGGGCGAAGGCCTAGGAGTGTAAGTAAAACGACCCATTGCGTGGGAACAAATATGCAAAGAATTAAAACTAAACAGAAGGTGGTGAGAAAGGAAAGGTCGAGCGATAGCTCAGAAGGGGAAGAAAATTACGAAGTAGGAAGAGATAACGAAGACACAAGCGATGACGAAAGTATAAAGGTAAGCAATAATGAAAAAGAAAGCTTAATGAATTTAATGAGGAAATACAGTGGGGTAAAAACTAATTTTGTCAAGTCTGGCAGGAATGGAAAAAGTCATGGTAGATGTTATGCTAGAAAATGAAAGATTAAAGAGGAGAATAGAAGGACGTATGCATTAATAGTAAAAGGTGTGGAAATGAATGGTGAACAAGTAAAAGAAAAGCTGATGGATCGGGTGAAGCCTCGGCTGAGTGGGATAAAAGTTGATGCGATTAGGAAGACGAGAAAGGATGAGGTGGTTATTGAGGTAGGCAGTGAAAAGGATAAGAAACAACTAGTGGAGTGCAAAGAATTAGAAAAAGTCGGACTTACAATAGAGGAAGTAAAACAAAAAATGAATAAAATAGTAATATATGATGCACTAAGTGAATGGACAGACGACGTTATAATAAATCAACTTTATGAAAAAAATTGTAAAGAAGTAATGACTAGAGTCGATTATATGAAGAGAGCAAGGATTGTGGCTAGAGGAGGGAAAGGAAAGGAAAAAGGAAACGTAATATTGGAATTACCTGAAAAGATTATAAGGAGAGTAACAGACCGAGGAAAAGTCTACATAGAGTGGAATCTATTAAAAACGAGGAAACTAGATTCGGTGGTGAGATGTTTCAAACGCTTTGCGTTTGGACACACAATGAAGAACTGTAGAGATAATATTGTTGTTTGTAAAAAATGTGGAGGTGAAGGGCACATAAGTACGGATTGCAAGGACGGGAATATAAGGTGTAGGAATTGCAAGGCGAAGGGAAGGAATAATAGCCATCATATACTAAGTAAAGACTGCCCAGAGTATTTAATAAGGTTGAATTGGCTGAAGGAGAGGATGCGCGACATTGATGGAGGGGAATAAAGGAAGGTATAAAATATGGCAGGTGAATGGACAGAGGGGATATAGGGTAATGTGCGACTTGGGAGTGGCTATGTTGGAGGAAAGGGTCGATGTTCTATTGTTACAAGAACCATATGTGAAAGGAGATGGTATACCGGGTATGCCACATGGGCTGCGGGTTGCTGCGGTGTCTGGTGGCTCTGCTGCTATAGTCACCAGACATGATCTAGAAGTAGAAGTGATCGTAGGCTGCACCAACACAACTGGTGTCTGCGTCAGAATCAATGGAGAGCTTGGTGAGGTTGTCCTAGTATCTGCATATTGCAGATACGGGGAACCTATAGATACCAGTCTGAGGTATCTTAAAAATACTCTAACCCAAGTTAATGGCAGCAGAGTACTATTGGGAATAGACGCGAACGCGGTATCGCCCATGTGGCATAGTAAGATCCCGGTAGGAGAAGTGCGGGAAACAGAAATAAGGGGAAGAGAGGTTGAAGAAATGATAATGGCAGAAGATTTGACTGTATTAAATGAATATACCCCGGTGTATACTTTTTCTACGGTCAACGGGTAAAGCGATATAGACGTTTCAATGATAAAAGGGAATTGGAGAGGATGGGATATAAAATGGAATGTATGCCCAGAGTATGGGATAAGTGACCACAATGTAATCGAAATAATATTGGAAAGACAGGGAGGTCTGAGAAGGATAAATGATATTGACAGATGGAAATTGAAGGATGTGGACTGGAAGGGATTCGTAGACGAAATGAGGAATGAGATTAGAGAAGTTGACTTGGACGTCTTCCGAGAAATGACTGTAAATGACAAAGTGGAATGTCTAAACAACAAAATAAGAAATGTATGCACAAGACTTTTAAAAAGGAAAAAGATGAGTGGTAAATGTACAGTGAACTGGTGGAACGAGGATTTGACACGGAGAAAGAAAATAGTAAAGAAAGCAAGGAGGTTAGTACAAAGGAAGAGGAGAAATGGAAATAGGAATGAGGAAACAATGGAATTGGAAGAAAATTATAAAAGAATCGTGAGAGAATATAAAACTGAAATAAACAAAAGCAAAGAAAACAACTGGAGGGAATTTGTAAACACAATCGGGAACTCGAACCCGTGGAGCGACGTATATAGAATATGCCTTGGGAAAAGGAATAAAGGAACTATGGGAAGCATAAGAACTGGAAATGAGGAAATTAGTGACTGGAAGGAGAGGATGGGCTCCTTATTGAGATCATTCTTTCCGAGAGGAGAGGCAATGAACAGAGTGTGGAGAGAAGGACAGTGTATGGGAGTAACAGAAGAGGAAGTAGAAAAGGCAATAAGAGGGCTGCCCCTGAGTATCTAATACAACTGTTTGACGAGTGTATACAACAGGGCACATTCCCAACAGACTGGAAAAAGGCAAATGTGATAGTTTTATTAAAGGGACCAGATAGACCAAAAGATGATGTGGCATCCTACCGACCAATTTGTTTACTGAATGTCATGGGAAAGGTATTAGAAAGGGTACTGGTAAACAGAATAAATAATAAATACGATGAAGAACTAAGTGACAAACAGTACGGATTTAGGACAGGAAAAAGTACGGTGGATGCTTGGATAAAAGTAAAAGAAACGGTCAGAAACTCACGACGAAAATATGTATTGGCATGCTTTGTGGACTTCAAGAGTGCGTTTGACTGGCTAGATTGGAGATACTTACAGGAAAGGATAATTGAATTGGGATGTGAGGAAAGAAATATATGGATGGACTATTTTAATAATAGGAAAGCTTACATAAAGGGAAAATATGACGAAGTAGGAATAGACATTGAAAGGGGATGCCCACAAGGCAGTATAGCAGGACCACTTATGTGGAACCTGGCAATGAATGTTTTATTAAAAGAACTGGAAGGAGTATGCAAGGCTGTTGCGTATGCCGATGATTTGCTAGTAATGGTTGATGGAAATAGTAGGAGAGAGATTGAAGAAAAAATGACGAAAGGATTAGAAAGGGTAGATGAATGGGGACAGAGTGCTGGAGTAAGGTTAAATGATAGAAAAACAGTCATTATGATGTTAAAAGGAAGATTAAGTGGAAACAGACCACCATTGGTGAAGATGGGCAATAGAACAATAACATACGCCCAGGAAGTCAAATACTTAGGAATATGGACAGGAGAAAGATTAAACTACAAAATACATATGAGACACTTAAGGAGAAAGATGACTAATGTGGTCGGTTGCCTAAGAAGGGTGACCAGAAGAGACTGGGGACTGAAGGGTAGAAGCCTGAGAATGATATATGAAGGACTTTTAGTGGCCATTGGAATGTATGGAGAAAGTGTTTGGATTGATATTTTGAAATATGGAATGGGAATAAAAGGAATAAATGGATGTCAGAGAATAGCTTTATATTGCTGTCTGCCGATCTGTAGAACAGTGAGCACGGAAAGCATGCAGGTGATGATGGGTACACCTCCCTGGGATTTATTGGCTAAGATGAGGGCTGGAATATACAAGGTAAAGAAGGGAATTCAGATGGATGAACTGGACTTATGTGGAGAAAGGGAATTGAGAGGACTTAGTATAAGAAGATGTGGGATAATTATGAAGGAAAAAGTTAGGGACCTATGGCAGGAAAGGTGGGATAATTGTGAAAAAGGGAGAATTACATATGGATTTTTAAAGGATGTTAGATGGAGAGACAGATGTGAGTGGGTGAAATGGACCTTGGGATTAGGGTTCGTAGTTACAGGACATGGGTCCATGAACAAGTACTTATATGATAGACACCTGCATGAAACAGCTGCTTGTGAATGGTGTGGACGGATAGAAGACTGGGTGCATATTATGTTTGAGTGTGAGAAATACGAGAATAAGAGAAGCTGGAACGTATGGGAAGTAAGGAAGGGGGGAGAACGAGAATGGGATGTAAGCAAGGCACTGACGAGTAGAAGGAGTTACGAAAGTATAAAGGAATATGTGGGGTGGGTCTTTAACGAAAGAAAGAATAATAGGTAAAAAGGAATAGATGAATAAAAAAGATGCGACTTAACGCAGGGGCCGCCACGGCGGTTTGGGCTTGGCGACCCCACGTACCCGAGCTGGTCAACCAGTACCGAGAATTGCAAGAAATATTAACTGGGAGGAGTTGTTATTGTTGCTCCGAACATCCTACCAATGATGAAGATTGGTACTACGGGAGGTCAGGGGCCCCTGGCCAGGAAACTGGCCGGCTTGACCTGAGTTGGGTTGGACTCGTAGTGGTAGTGGTTTGAGCCAGCAAGCTGGGCAAGGGGGAAACCCCGGCGGGTGAGCAGCGTCACAACCTGCTCGGGTACCAGCCTGCAGAGCTGGTAGGGATTAGATAGGTCCCGCCCACACCAGAGGGGTCTACCGGCCTTGCAAGCTGAGTAGACGAAACTGGTAGTGTAGTCACTAGATTACACGCGCTGATTGAGCGTATCTCAATCCCGAGCCCATGGGGGTCGTGGCGGGGAGACCGAAAGGTATATATCGCCACGTAAAATTTATAAAAGGCCCTTTTGGGACTTCCGGGCATGTCCATTGCCTCATGGGAGAGCTATTGCATTTAGATGGTGAGTCGTACCTATGCTTTCAATGAATTCTCTAAATTTTATAGAGGTAAAAGCTGTTCCAGCGTCCGCACAATGGGAATTAGTACTTTTTACTGGGTACAGAAGTATAAATTTGGTAAATGCGTCAATTACGGCAAATATGTGTGTATTATTGAATTTTGTTTTGATAAACGGGCCAAGGTGGTCGGCATGTACAGTATGGAATGGAACCGGAATTTTTGGGATGAGGTGGAGAATTTCTTTCCAGCTTGTGTTTTGAAATATAGGCATTCTAAACAATTGTTTATGTACTTTTGTACGAACCGTCGCATTTTGGGAAACCAGTATTTGGATGATATGATTTCGTATGTTTTGTCAAACGCGAAATGACCCGTTTCGTCATGATTCATACGGCATATCTGGAACCGGGCCGCTTTAGGTACTACCCATCGCAGTCCATACGGGGTATTTCGATAAACTAGTTCTCCCTTTAGAGCGTATATATGGAATGATGTTTATCCGCTTCACCGGATTTAAGTACGTTCTTTATTTCAGTAACATTCTTATCTTGTTGTTGAATTATTAACATCCAGTCGTCTTTTCTTATGACCAAGACTAATATACTGTACTAAGCGCATCCACATGATGCATTTGACTACCTGCCTTGTGTTTTATTTCGAATGAGAATTTGTTCAAAGTCATTACCCAGCGAGCTATTCGCATGTTGATTTCATTTTTCGCTAAAGGGTATTTAACGGCTGAACAGTCAGTTATAATAATAAAACTTTTCCCTAATAAATAAGGTCTAAATCTTTTGACCGACTCAACAACAGCAAGCGCTTCGAGCTCAAAAGAATGATAAATTTCTCTTAAGGACGCGTTTGACGACTAAAATAGGCAATAGTCCATTCTTTGTTATTTTCGTTTTTGGTGAGAATGCCAGCCAGTCCGTTACGGCTAGCGTCAGTGTACAACACGCATTGCAAGTTTGGATTAAAGATTCTTAAAATTGGCTGAGACACTAATAAATATTTTAGTTTAAGATATGCTTCATTTTCAGCTTCGCCCCATTTCGAATTAACGCCTTTTCCTAGCAGCGTTGTTAGCGGTTTTGTGAGGTGTGCATAATTTTTGATGAATTTTCTGAAATAGCCTGTAAGCCCTAAAAATTGTCTCACCTGATGCGCGTCTCTAGGACACGGAAACTTTCCTACTGCTTCTGTTTTGAAATTACCGGGTTTAACTTGTGATTCCGATATTGAGTAGCCTAAATATTCTATTTGAGTTTTTAAGAAATGACATTTTGATAGTTTTAAAGTTAAACCATGTCGTCTCATTAATTCCAGAACGTCGCGTAGAATTTCCAAGGCCTCTGATATAGTTTTGGCTGGTATCAAAATATCGTCCATATAAATGAGAATTTTGGTAAACCGTAATTCAGAAAATATCAGGTTAATGGTAAAGGTAAAGGCATTCGGAGAAATTCATACATTCCGTCGGGTGTAACAAAAGCTGTATATGGTACGGATTCTGGTGAAAGCGGAACTTGAAGAAACCGGAGTGTAAATCAAGACTAATAAAGTATTTGTATCCGTGAAGACGATCTATCAAATCTTCTATTAATGGCAGAGGATATTTGAATTTTTCCGTAATTTTGTTGAGAGCTCTATAATTTATACATAAACGTTTATCCCCTGTTTTCTTTCCTACTAGAACAATCGGACTTGTATAAGTCGAATGGGAGTGTCGAATTATGTTATTATCAAGCATTTCCTGTACCATTTTCTGAACTAAATTTCGTTCATTTTCTGCTAAACGGCGAGGATGACTTTGAACGGGTTAGTCTGTAGTAAGTTTTATTTTCATATTAGTTACCGAGACCATACCCAATTCGGACAAATTTAAAGCGATACATTCCCTGAATTCGTTAAGAAAGTTTATTAAATCTCGTGTTATTTTGTTATCGTCGATTCCAATGTTCAATAAAGCCCTGTCAATTTGAGTACAATAACGTTTCTCATGATTTTGAAAAAGGGGTTTTGCAAATGAAAATTTTAACAAGTTCCCTTTTTTTGTATATTCGACATCGGACAATTCTGTAAAATTTTGTCCTATAAGAACATGAACATCCATAATTTTTGATTGGGCCACGTTCATTTCGATATCTTCTTTTATTCCGTCAAGAATAATAGTAGCATCGGTAACAAATGCTGGAGTTATAAATTTATCTGGTACGAATGTCGTTAAACGAATTTGATTGTTTATTTCACGTAAAAAGAGTTTTCTCTGTTCGGCTAATTCTTTTGTAATTAGAGAACATTCGCTACCTAAATCAACATAAGGCAAAATGTTGTCACCGTTCAAATTTATGTCTTTAATGAACTTAGCATTTGTGTTCCCGGAACTTATTAGGTTTACATTATTGTCGATAGCACGCTGGTTGTTTTCATTAGCGATAGGAGCTCGGCGTGTGTTTATAATTCTTGGGCATACACTACGTACATGTCCAGGTAAATTGCAACTATAACAACGGCGTTTGTCAACCGCAGTTTTTCGAGTAGTTTCTGGAAAATTCCGTGTTTTCCAACTACGAGAATACCGATGGGTAAAATCTACCTGATTTAAATTTGTATGAATAAATTTTAAGTGGTGTGCCAAAAGCGACGGATCCGTAATAACCGCTGTTTCTACAGAAAAGCGAATTTGACGATCCTCAATAGAGCCTAATATTAAATTTACTTTATCTTGGTCTGAAAGAGTTAAACGCAAGTCGTTAATAAGGGCCAATTTGGCAAAGCAATAAGTATATAAATCGGCAGCATGGTGTGGTTTGTAATTTAGCATCTTTAATAACAGCGCATGCAAATCGCGCTTAGGTGGAAATGTAGATAAAAGAAGGTTTTTCCAATCATCCCAAGAGTATATTCTCGTTTCAAGACTTTGGTACCGGCCCGCGCAATTTAGATAATGCAAAGTGAATAGTTGTTGTTTCGTCCCATTTATAAATAACAGTGTATTCATCTACGGAAGTTAACCATTTTTGAATGTCATGCAATTGTGGATTAAATTCAGGAATAATGTTATTTGCCGCATTTAAAGTAACCCCTAAATTTCGTGGGTTCCCACATTGACGTATAACTTGTTCTATTCCGGATATAAACGCACTACTGGTAAGCATCTCATCATTTTCAAAATTTCTATTTAAGGCAGACTCACCACCTCTTTGGCGTACTACAGCCCCATCACTAGCTGCTGCAATTGTCGAACTCTCCGTACTTCGGGAGGAGCCAGATCTTCGCTGTTGTCTCTTATTAGCTTGCTTCGACATCTTTAACAAGCGTCGTGGGTCGTGGGAATATCCCACTCCTAACTTTTATTTCACTTTTCACAAACTATATCCTATAATCAAATTAGAACAAACAAATATTGTTAATGAAACTGCGTTCACTCAAAACAATGACGAACACGTTACTGGTTTTGGTTTGTTAATGACATAAAGTCACGCGTTGCTAACATTCACTATATTGTTCACTTATTTGCGTTCATACACTGATAAACGATATGGTTTGTAATATATATTATACATTATGGGTCGTTACAACACATCTCGGGATTGCGTGCCCTGTCTTCCTAATCCCACCTTCAATACATAAGTCGTAATTTGTTACATCGGATTTTACCTTGATACGACCAACAAAATTGGCTGGTATTGTGGTCGTTTCTGATGCCCTTATTATCGCTTTTGTTGGTTCATATGGAATCGCCTGAATTCTGGATAATTAGTTTGCTGGATTTGCTTATGATTGTAATGTGGTTTTGTTTAGTAAACGGATGCCTAACAAGCAACGGGACCGTTTCTGATTCATCAGGTACAACGTGAATTTTGACTTTGGCGAAAACATCGTCAATTGTCAACGTTGCAGTAAATAATCCCAAAGGTTTAACTATTGCCTTGCCATACCCAACTAACAGTTGTGGTTCGCACTGATAGTAGGAAAAACCAAGTTTCCTCGCGTCCTGCTCACGCATTATTGCACAACTGCTTCCTAAGTCAATGTAACACCTCAAACACCTTCTACTCACATATGCGTCTTTAAAACATTTTGAATGAGTTCTGTTGTTTTCTTCATTAATTTGTAAAACACTATTATTTCTATTAGAACTGCTCGCATTTCTATCATTGTTGTTGTTGGTCACTTTATTTTGTCCTCTGTTTGGATATTGGGTCGGACAATCTCTTGCATAGTGTCCCTCATTAGAGCATTTGAAACAGTTTACAGCACGATGTCAACTTCTTCCAGGATCCTGTGCAACTGGCTTGCCACTGAATTTATTTTGAAATCCAGATGCATTTCGTTTTGGCATTGTATCAAAATTTCGATTAATATGTTTGGATCCAGCTTTCAAATCTTGTAGTAGTTGACTTGTTGTTTCATACCTATGCAGTGGTCCTATATAATCCCTGAATCTTGTACTATTTAAACCATCCACAATCCACTGAATGGTTTCGGCAGTGGTCATATCACACCTGCTGCATCTCGCTAATTTTTCAAAGAAATATTCGGTGATATTCTGATTACCTTTCCAACGGTAATTTTGCGCTTCAACTCTTCGAGTTATTGCGCTATCAGATGTTCCAAAAGTCTCCCTCAAAAGTACCGTCCACTCGTACCGTGTTTTACTTAGACTGTAAAGCCACGTTTTCGCCACTCCAATTAATTGTAACAACCCGTAATGTTTGATAGTAACTTCACCCTGTTCATACAATTCGCCGTACTCTTCGATCTTAGCAATCCATTGGTCAATGGAAATGTTGTCTTTGACAGGATCAAATTCTGGTAAAACACTTTGAATATTT
This sequence comes from Agrilus planipennis, assembly GCF_000699045.2. Classification (NCBI taxonomy): domain Eukaryota; kingdom Metazoa; phylum Arthropoda; class Insecta; order Coleoptera; family Buprestidae; genus Agrilus; species Agrilus planipennis. The sequence continues at coordinate 301,327 of NW_020442433.1, forward strand.
GGAAAAAATCGCTGAACTGTTTCTTGACCCTCACTACTTGCCGCCGTCTCCATCGCCGTTGATGTGTTTTTTAGGTAACCTCCCGGTTGATATTTTACTTATCAGAGTTTCGAATAGGTATGTTTGGTCTAGCGCTCGAGGTTCGTTTATGTTTCCGATTAATACCTCTCGATCGGAAGACAAAAGCATTATTCAAGGTTCGTTTAGAATCAGTTCCAAGAAATAATAAAAGTATTGTTACAATTTAACAATAGAGATTTGTATTTAAGTTATAAACTCATAAATTACGAGATATCGAGCATTGGTTGTCGCCGGGCTCCGCGAATGCCTTAGGTCATCGGTGAGAATTACATTGTCGTTATTGTTAGATATAAACGTATCAAGGTGACGATTGTTGAATTTGCCGAAGAAAAATGTGGAACATGCTCCGATGACTGAAGGCGGGGCCTGGGTGCGGCAAAGAGGGTAAAAGAATAAAAACTTTCAAGTACGTGTTAGATACCTCCCATATTTTATCACTGGTCCATGTTATTTAATACCAAAGTTAAGTATCTAAAGTTAAAAGTACACTTTTCGGTAACTTCTTTCAAATAACACTCACTAATCTTAAACTTATATCATATTTCTTAACTTGTATTCATTTCGTTTTCCATTTTTTTGTATCATTAATTTGTAGCCTGGTCTAGCTTAAAGTCACCCCTTTTCTCATATTTATTGCTGTTCGCTTGTTTCTGTCATCTGTGCACTTAAAACCCCTAGTTTATTGCTTGCGAGAAAACCCAAGATTCTTTTACATATCCACTTCAGTTTCAAAATTTATTTATTGCAGTTTCACTTCTCAACCTTATTTTTCAATGCCTCAACGAATACCATATGTAAAAAATGTCTAAAAGCATCTTGGGGGTAAAAACAGTTGTATATTTAGAAACATACTCAAATCAGTTGCAGTTTAGACCTTCACTTAATCAGAACCTCTAATTTTAACATTGTACAACCATCACTGTACCAAAGTAAGGGACAAATAAATTAGTTTAACTTACTTCGCTCGCCCCTTTTATTATTAAGGAATTGTTATTGTGTCGGCAAACACATAGAAAAGACTGCCTGGTGTCAGAAGCCCTGACATTAAAATTTTGGTGTCAGAAGTGGGATAAATTTGTTACATTGTTGGGAAAAGTGTATTCGTTTCTCGACTTGGTGAGTTTCAACTCTTCGAACAATTTCCTCAACGCCTGGACAACAACAGGAATCAGCGAAGGACAACTGTTGGACGCAACAAGAGTTTTTTTTCCGTCTGCTGTACTGTTTTACAAGTAAGTTGCACGTTCTTTTGTCGACTTTGATTGGTTTTGGTTGTACTTAGTATCCAAAAACCTCTGTAACTCCTTTCTACTTCCTGTTCCCATATATATATATATATATATATATATATATGTT
>NW_020442433.1:304741-313813 GCF_000699045.2 Agrilus planipennis
AAAAATAAAACACATAGGAAACAAGAAAAACGATTATAAAGGCACATCACTCCTGTGATCTCAGAAGGAAATCCCTCAGACTAGACTTGAATAAATCCAAGGACGTGGATCTCCGGATTTCAACCGGCAATTCGTTCCAGAACGTGGTACCACTAACTAAAAAAGATTTTTTGTAGGTCTCCGTTCTCTCGAATGGTATGAAGAGCTGATCCTGGTCACTTCTAAGTTAACGCTGGTTGTGAGTCAATCTACATGAAAATCTATCTGACAAATAGGTCGGAGACCTCAACGATAGGGCATTGAAAACTGATATGCCAAGAAAATATCTTCGCCTGTTGTGAACTGACATCCAACCAAGTTCATTAAGGTGCGGTGTTATATGTTCAGCAAATCTCACTCTTTTCACGAACCTAACAGCTGCATTCAAAGCCTTTTGGAGGTTGTTGTTAAGTTCGTCTGAAATATTCGTCAGAACTACACAACAATAATCGATGTAGGGAAAGATTAGGGTCGTAACAAGTTTGGATTTTAAATCCGAATTTAAACTAGCAGAATTATACCTTAATTGTCTCAGGGTTCTCCATATCATTGAACAGACATGTTCGACGTGAGGTCGCCAGGTTAATTTCGCATCGACAAACAGCCCCAGGTTTCTCGCCTCTGCAACAAAATCAATCTCAGAAATGCCCATCCGCAACCTAGGTAGACCATTAACACTCAGTTGATCGACGAAACGAGCAGTGCCCAGAATCATGCATTTTGTCTTCTTTTCATTCATAATCAACTTGTTGTTCACTGCCCACTCGCAAATACTATCAGTGTCTTTCTGTAGATCACGCAGACACTCGAAGATCTTACATGGTTCACAATGGATATAGATTTGCAAATCATCAGCATACAACAAATGTTTCGAGAATCGAAGAGTCCGTGAGATGTCATTGATAACTATGGAGAACAACAAAGGACCCAGAATAGAACCTTGGGGTACTCCAGTTGGTGTGTTTTTCTCTGCTGACTTATTTCCCTTTTTATCAACCACTACTTGCGTACGATCACAAAGATAGGACTGGAACCATCGAACAGTTGCTTCAGAACAACCAAGATTGCGTAGTTTGTAAAACAAGATCTCGTGATCGACAAGATCAAATGCTTTTGAAAAATCAAATAGCACCAGAACGGTCACCATGCGATTGTCTGCTGCAAGTCTCACATCATCCAATAACCTGAGAAGAATAGTCTGAGTTGAATGAAATTTTCTAAAGCCAGACTGGAATGCGTCAAACAAATTGTTGCTTTCAACGTGAGCTATCATTTGGTTATAAACGATTCTTTCAAGTGGTTTGGAGAGGGAACAGAGTAAGGAAATTGGTCTAAAATCTGATGGTGTGGTCGGTGAAGGAACTTTGTTTATGGGCATGATCTGGGATATCTTCCAGATGGATGGGAAGTAGGACTGTTGGATAGATTGGTTCATGCAAGTTAGTAAGACGTTTTCAATTACTGGAAGAGCGTGTTTATAAAAGCTAATAGGAATATCATCATGGCCTCGAGCTTCAGAGGTTTGAGACAGTATGGCGGATCGGAGGACAGGGATTGTGACAGGAGAGATGTTGAAATGGGTTTCGGGATTTTGATTATTGTCTTGGAAGGTTGGAGCTCCAGGTGCAACAATGGACTGCGACAGTCGCATTATTGTGTCAATAAAGTAGTCGTTCATTTCGTCAGGTGAGAAAGACACGACCGACTTCTTCGATCTATCCCGAACTATACCTAGTTTGCGCAATTCTCGCTATAACTTCGCAGGTGTATCGACTGAAGATAATACTTGCAGATCGAATGACTGCTTTGATAGACGCACTATGGCATTAACCCTATTGCGTTGTGCTCGCAAGAGTTGAAGGTTGTCAGATGTAGGATGAAGGCGATAAGAATTGCGAAGTTTGTCACGTTCTCTAATCAGATCGAGTATCTCAACTGTAATCCATGGTGTAGGTCGTCTGCGGGGAACAAATGACTTGAACGGCGCGGCTGTATTCATTGCAGCTAATAATATAACATTCAGATTCACTAAGAGATCATCGAGATTATCCGTGTTCAATTGAATTTCAACTAGAGATCGAGCCACCAGTTCTCTAAGGTGATCAGCCCTAAAATTTTTCATATCTCGAAAGGTCACTACTTCAGTATAATTATCAAAAATATCAATATCAAGTACCATGGAAATAATTTCATGGCCAGACAAGAAAGGAAAACCAGACTGCCAATGCGAAAGAATAATGTCAGGATCGCCTACGAGACGATGATCAATCGTAGTATGTGAGTGCTCAGTATGATGCGTTGGTTGAGAATCTATAAGGTGAAGACCGTGAATGCTGAGAGCATGCTTATAATATCGCGACATGTACTCATCAGTAGAAACATCGATATTAAAATTTCCAATAATGGCAATTGCACCACGACGGTCGAGAATATCATTTAAGCGGAGAGATAAGAAACTAGGTATTGTAGGGTTAGGAGGCCTATAAACAACTCCCAACACAAGATTTTCTGTCTTTCCATTGATCTCGATGAACAAAAACTCCGACAGATCGGACTCGTCGTATTCAGATTTCAGTAACACTTTGACTGCAAGATCACAAGTCACGTACAAACAGACTCCTCCTCGAATGCCTCTCTGTCTATCATGTCGATAAATATTATAACCTGAAAGCTTAACTACTTCATCAGAAATGCCACTGTGAAACCATGTCTCGGAGACAGCAATAACATGAAAATTCTTGTTTGAGAAGTACGAAGAAAAAGTATGAAAGTGTGCCGAGTTTAACAGAGACTGTGCATTAAAGTGGCAGAGACGAATTCCAGGTTGAATGACAGGTGTGTGATGTGCGATGGGACGTCAGACTTCCTGCGACCGAGATGCCGCGGAAGGCTCAGCAGGACTAATGTCCACAGACTCAAAATCGGGTCGAAGCTGGTTCATGTCAAATACCAATCGCCTGCCATCTGCCGATTTTTTATAATAAACTTTACCATCAGTCATCCAGCAAGAGTGATGCCCCTTTTCGCGAACAAACTTTTTTGCTTCAGTTAATTTTCGTCTCTCCTCCACAGTATCGCGCTGATTGATATAGATAGGCGTGTCTGATTCACCTTGTTCAATATCAGAACATTTGATAGTGCCTTTTGCACGCTTAGCTTTAAGCCAGTTGATCTTGAACACAGGTGATACAAATCTAATCAACAAAAGGCTTAAACCAGGGCGCTTAGTGCGCATCTCGCGAGACAAACAGACATGCCAGTCTTGAACATCAACATTTATCAACTCTGCGATTTTCCGAATCAGCGACATTTTGTTTTGTAACAGCGAGCGCGATAAGCAAATTATAACAATTTCACTCAAACGATTTATAGAAAATTCAAGATCACGCTTTATGGTTGCGCGATCGGCCGGTGTTACAATGTTAGAGCCAAGCACGTTCGTTTCAGCTACACGTTGATCGAGGGATTTCACATCGAGATTAAGTGCATCTATGTCAGCACGGTTCGCATTACATTTTTTTATAAAATCGTCGAGTTTATTGTTTACATCGATCAAATCAGACTGCATCTGGGCGATTCCAGATGTTTGCTTTTCAATGTTATCCACCTTAGTCACAAGTTCTGGTAGACATTGGACTTTGGCGATAACTGTCTGGACCAACAATGCAAGTTGCGCAGGATCGGAGCACACCCCATCGACAGTCGGGTCAGCACCGCCAGGCGCGGGCTGAGCTAACGGCGACCCAGTATTGCCCAAATACTGCGCCCGAGCATTTGGTTGTTTAGCGATAGACATTTTGCGTCTCGTTTCTTCATTCGCGCATTTCTTGCAACCCTCGATGCTACGACCGTGAAAATCATATGTTACAGCGGCTGCACAGCCAGGATGAAAAGTGCCATTACACCCCGGACAATCGAAAATATCTCCGGCAACATTTTTCTTACATTTAGTACAATTAAATGGCATTTTCGGTTTGGTTTGATTCGTATTAATATAAGGTTAAAGACAAGAAAANGTATAAGTCGAATGGGAGTGTCGAATTATGTTATTATCAAGCATTTCCTGTACCATTTTCTGAACTAAATTTCGTTCATTTTCTGCTAAACGGCGAGGATGACTTTGAACGGGTTAGTCTGTAGTAAGTTTTATTTTCATATTAGTTACCGAGACCATACCCAATTCGGACAAATTTAAAGCGATACATTCCCTGAATTCGTTAAGAAAGTTTATTAAATCTCGTGTTATTTTGTTATCGTCGATTCCAATGTTCAATAAAGCCCTGTCAATTTGAGTACAATAACGTTTCTCATGATTTTGAAAAAGGGGTTTTGCAAATGAAAATTTTAACAAGTTCCCTTTTTTTGTATATTCGACATCGGACAATTCTGTAAAATTTTGTCCTATAAGAACATGAACATCCATAATTTTTGATTGGGCCACGTTCATTTCGATATCTTCTTTTATTCCGTCAAGAATAATAGTAGCATCGGTAACAAATGCTGGAGTTATAAATTTATCTGGTACGAATGTCGTTAAACGAATTTGATTGTTTATTTCACGTAAAAAGAGTTTTCTCTGTTCGGCTAATTCTTTTGTAATTAGAGAACATTCGCTACCTAAATCAACATAAGGCAAAATGTTGTCACCGTTCAAATTTATGTCTTTAATGAACTTAGCATTTGTGTTCCCGGAACTTATTAGGTTTACATTATTGTCGATAGCACGCTGGTTGTTTTCATTAGCGATAGGAGCTCGGCGTGTGTTTATAATTCTTGGGCATACACTACGTACATGTCCAGGTAAATTGCAACTATAACAACGGCGTTTGTCAACCGCAGTTTTTCGAGTAGTTTCTGGAAAATTCCGTGTTTTCCAACTACGAGAATACCGATGGGTAAAATCTACCTGATTTAAATTTGTATGAATAAATTTTAAGTGGTGTGCCAAAAGCGACGGATCCGTAATAACCGCTGTTTCTACAGAAAAGCGAATTTGACGATCCTCAATAGAGCCTAATATTAAATTTACTTTATCTTGGTCTGAAAGAGTTAAACGCAAGTCGTTAATAAGGGCCAATTTGGCAAAGCAATAAGTATATAAATCGGCAGCATGGTGTGGTTTGTAATTTAGCATCTTTAATAACAGCGCATGCAAATCGCGCTTAGGTGGAAATGTAGATAAAAGAAGGTTTTTCCAATCATCCCAAGAGTATATTCTCGTTTCAAGACTTTGGTACCGGCCCGCGCAATTTAGATAATGCAAAGTGAATAGTTGTTGTTTCGTCCCATTTATAAATAACAGTGTATTCATCTACGGAAGTTAACCATTTTTGAATGTCATGCAATTGTGGATTAAATTCAGGAATAATGTTATTTGCCGCATTTAAAGTAACCCCTAAATTTCGTGGGTTCCCACATTGACGTATAACTTGTTCTATTCCGGATATAAACGCACTACTGGTAAGCATCTCATCATTTTCAAAATTTCTATTTAAGGCAGACTCACCACCTCTTTGGCGTACTACAGCCCCATCACTAGCTGCTGCAATTGTCGAACTCTCCGTACTTCGGGAGGAGCCAGATCTTCGCTGTTGTCTCTTATTAGCTTGCTTCGACATCTTTAACAAGCGTCGTGGGTCGTGGGAATATCCCACTCCTAACTTTTATTTCACTTTTCACAAACTATATCCTATAATCAAATTAGAACAAACAAATATTGTTAATGAAACTGCGTTCACTCAAAACAATGACGAACACGTTACTGGTTTTGGTTTGTTAATGACATAAAGTCACGCGTTGCTAACATTCACTATATTGTTCACTTATTTGCGTTCATACACTGATAAACGATATGGTTTGTAATATATATTATACATTATGGGTCGTTACAACACATCTCGGGATTGCGTGCCCTGTCTTCCTAATCCCACCTTCAATACATAAGTCGTAATTTGTTACATCGGATTTTACCTTGATACGACCAACAAAATTGGCTGGTATTGTGGTCGTTTCTGATGCCCTTATTATCGCTTTTGTTGGTTCATATGGAATCGCCTGAATTCTGGATAATTAGTTTGCTGGATTTGCTTATGATTGTAATGTGGTTTTGTTTAGTAAACGGATGCCTAACAAGCAACGGGACCGTTTCTGATTCATCAGGTACAACGTGAATTTTGACTTTGGCGAAAACATCGTCAATTGTCAACGTTGCAGTAAATAATCCCAAAGGTTTAACTATTGCCTTGCCATACCCAACTAACAGTTGTGGTTCGCACTGATAGTAGGAAAAACCAAGTTTCCTCGCGTCCTGCTCACGCATTATTGCACAACTGCTTCCTAAGTCAATGTAACACCTCAAACACCTTCTACTCACATATGCGTCTTTAAAACATTTTGAATGAGTTCTGTTGTTTTCTTCATTAATTTGTAAAACACTATTATTTCTATTAGAACTGCTCGCATTTCTATCATTGTTGTTGTTGGTCACTTTATTTTGTCCTCTGTTTGGATATTGGGTCGGACAATCTCTTGCATAGTGTCCCTCATTAGAGCATTTGAAACAGTTTACAGCACGATGTCAACTTCTTCCAGGATCCTGTGCAACTGGCTTGCCACTGAATTTATTTTGAAATCCAGATGCATTTCGTTTTGGCATTGTATCAAAATTTCGATTAATATGTTTGGATCCAGCTTTCAAATCTTGTAGTAGTTGACTTGTTGTTTCATACCTATGCAGTGGTCCTATATAATCCCTGAATCTTGTACTACTTAAACCGTCCACAATCCACTGAATGGTTTCGGCAGTGGTCATATCACACCTGCTGCATCTCGCTAATTTTTCAAAGAAATATTCGGTGATATTCTGATTACCTTTCCAACGGTAATTTTGCGCTTCAACTCTTCGAGTTATTGCGCTATCAGATGTTCCAAAAGTCTCCCTCAAAAGTACCGTCCACTCGTACCGTGTTTTACTTAGACTGTAAAGCCACGTTTTCGCCACTCCAATTAATTGTAACAACCCGTAATGTTTGATAGTAACTTCACCCTGTTCATACAATTCGCCGTACTCTTCGATCTTAGCAATCCATTGGTCAATGGAAATGTTGTCTTTGACAGGATCAAATTCTGGTAAAACACTTTGAATATTTGGAAAAAATCGCTGAACTGTTTCTTGACCCTCACTACTTGCCGCCGTCTCCATCGCCGTTGATGTGTTTTTTAGGTAACCTCCCGGTTGATATTTTACTTATCAGAGTTTCGAATAGGTATGTTTGGTCTAGCGCTCGAGGTTCGTTTATGTTTCCGATTAATACCTCTCGATCGGAAGACAAAAGCATTATTCAAGGTTCGTTTAGAATCAGTTCCAAGAAATAATAAAAGTATTGTTACAATTTAACAATAGAGATTTGTATTTAAGTTATAAACTCATAAATTACGAGATANTCGAGGTTCGTTTATGTTTCCGATTAATACCTCTCGATCGGAAGACAAAAGCATTATTCAAGGTTCGTTTAGAATCAGTTCCAAGAAATAATAAAAGTATTGTTACAATTTAACAATAGAGATTTGTATTTAAGTTATAAACTCATAAATTACGAGATATCGAGCATTGGTTGTCGCCGGGCTCCGCGAATGCCTTAGGTCATCGGTGAGAATTACATTGTCGTTATTGTTAGATATAAACGTATCAAGGTGACGATTGTTGAATTTGCCGAAGAAAAATGTGGAACATGCTCCGATGACTGAAGGCGGGGCCTGGGTGCGGCAAAGAGGGTAAAAGAATAAAAACTTTCAAGTACGTGTTAGATACCTCCCATATTTTATCACTGGTCCATGTTATTTAATACCAAAGTTAAGTATCTAAAGTTAAAAGTACACTTTTCGGTAACTTCTTTCAAATAACACTCACTAATCTTAAACTTATATCATATTTCTTAACTTGTATTCATTTCGTTTTCCATTTTTTTGTATCATTAATTTGTAGCCTGGTCTAGCTTAAAGTCACCCCTTTTCTCATATTTATTGCTGTTCGCTTGTTTCTGTCATCTGTGCACTTAAAACCCCTAGTTTATTGCTTGCGAGAAAACCCAAGATTCTTTTACATATCCACTTCAGTTTCAAAATTTATTTATTGCAGTTTCACTTCTCAACCTTATTTTTCAATGCCTCAACGAATACCATATGTAAAAAATGTCTAAAAGCATCTTGGGGGTAAAAACAGTTGTATATTTAGAAACATACTCAAATCAGTTGCAGTTTAGACCTTCACTTAATCAGAACCTCTAATTTTAACATTGTACAACCATCACTGTACCAAAGTAAGGGACAAATAAATTAGTTTAACATACTTCGCTCGCCTTTATTTTTATTAAGAAATTGTTATTGTGTCGGCAAACATATAGAAAAGACTGCCTGGTGTCAGAAGCCCTGACATACGTGTAGAATGTCACTTCTTGTTGTACTTTGAGACAATCAATATATTGTCGGATACCTGGCTGGAGGCAACGACAAAAAGTGATTGGTGATATATTTTTAATTGTTTCTGACACCAGGGCAGTTTTAATGAGACTCCGGACTCATCTGTAATTACTTGAAAGTGTGATGTAATCCAGTTGTGAGGCGTGAAGTAATTAGCATCAGGCACTAACACAGTCACTTGACACTATTAATTACACATTAACACCTTCACTTCCAAATGATTATATATTCACTTGGTATTACTTTCAGCTATTGAAGTAATTATCCAACTAATGTATTACGATGAGTAACAACACCTTGATAATAATTACTTCTTTATTAAAATTGGAAACTCACGATACACAAATTAAACATCTCAGACTTTCTATTCGAACTGTTTCAAAAATAGAACTGGAACAGAACTGAAATTTGGTGTTTTTTTTTGTTTAGATTATGCTCGAGGAGGGGAAATCTTCAAAAGACACCCCCTGAAGGGGGGTAGTGTCGGATTTTTACCGACTAAAACCCCTCCTCGAGCGGGGAGATAAACCCTGTGCCAAGAGGAATTAGAAATAT
>NW_020442433.1:318692-324596 GCF_000699045.2 Agrilus planipennis
AGACATTTTGCGTCTCGTTTCTTCATTCGCGCATTTCTTGCAACCCTCGATGCTACGACCGTGAAAATCATATGTTACAGCGGCTGCACAGCCAGGATGAAAAGTGCCATTACACCCCGGACAATCGAAAATATCTCCGGCAACATTTTTCTTACATTTAGTACAATTAAATGGCATTTTCGGTTTGGTTTGATTCGTATTAATATAAGGTAAAAGACAAGAAAAATATAAGAAAAATATAAATAGCTCAAAAGTTAAAAGAAAACAATTGCCAGAGATCAAAAGAAAATAATAAATTAATAAATAATTAAATAAAATCAAACCATTCGGAAAACTAATAAATAATTAACTAAGATCATACCTTTCGGAAAGTAACAATTTAAAATAAATAAACACACTTTTAAAATAAATAATCCTGTATGTGTGAGCACACATTCACTCTCAATCACAGCCGATATCACAGATGTCACACAATTATCATTGCACTTTTCAATTGCCCTGAGCGAGAGCAATTATGTGCCAAGATCATTGACAGTTTGCACGACACAATCACAAACACTGGTAGCGGGGTGAAGTTTGCCGTGGATCACTGCGAAGTCGTCAGCTGGATCGATGGGTCGATACAGCCGTGCAGTACGCCTAGTTATAGATGGCGTGGCAGGACGGTACGCAGCTAACAGCGGCTCGTGTCACGGACGCAGGGTCGAAAAGATGATCTCGGTGCCCCGCTCAAAAATTTTCAGCAAAACTCCAGATGTTGTGGAAATGAACAAAAATGTCGTAAGTGTTCCTTGCGAACACTCAGGAAGCGGCTTGAAAGCTTCCCTGATTTTCCTGGGCTACAAAATTGGATTAATATTTGCGTGGAAATGATGTTGAACTGTTGGAATGCAGTTGAGAGCGATGCTAGGAAGATGTTGAGTGAGAGGGAATCCCACATACGTACGTGGTGTATAAAATACAGCCACCCCTGCCCCGTTTCTCTGGCGTGTAGAAATGATGTCCTGTAGCTTGAGGGAGAGCTGAGCGGCTTCCCTTTTTTGGGGAGACAGATGACAGTGGCTTCTTTCCAGACCAAAGGAAAGTGGTGGAGCCGCATGATCGCGTTTGTGATGTTGCACAGTGCGGTTATGTGCTTTGGTGGCAGGACTTTAAGGACTCCGTTAGCAATTCCGTCAGCGCCAGGGGCTTTTTTCTTTCTTAGAGAGCGGATAATGAGAAAGATTTCTCGTGGGGACGTGTGTTTTAAGTCGGAATTCAGGGGAACGACGTTCTGGGAGACGGCTTTGGTACGCTCGTGAAAGTCGGCAAGATCCACTGGGCTTGGTAGTGGGGAGCACTGGAGACACAAAGAGTCTGCGAAGATTGCAGCTTTTTCTTCGTCTAAGGAATAGGTGAAGCCGTTCTGTTTAAGAGGCGGAAGATGGGGAGCTCTATTACGAAGGGAACGGATCACTTTCCAGGTGCTTCGTGGATGTTTTTCTGCCTGAGCGATGTAGTCGTCGAAGGATGCGCTGCGGAATTCGGTTAGACGAGTTTTTAGTTCTCGTTGAAGGGCGTTTACCTCTGCACGTTGGGCGGGGACGCGGTATTTATTCCACAGACGTCGGGCCTTGTTTTTCCTCTTAAGGAGGTCAAGGATGTCTGCTGGGAGGGTTCTGTCTTTGGTGGGCGTTGGGCGGGAGGTAGTGGAGAGCTCGACTGCGCTGGTAATCTCGTTTGACAGGAGATTCACAGCTTCGTCAAGTTCCGCTATTGTGCGAATTGGAGTGCACTTGAATGAAGATTTTTCCAGGGTGTAACGAAGGTGCAACCAGTCTAGTGACGTGGTTGGGTTTGGGGGGTTGAGGATTGGGCGGCCGACTTCAATAAGGGCTGGGAGATGGTCCGAGCTTAATGCGTCTAAGACGATAGGATCGGCGGAAAGTGTGACATTTTTCGTGACGAAAATGTCAAGAATGTCAGGGGATTGATGGTGGGGGGTAGGGAGGAATGTGGGGTCAGATGGTGCTTCAACTGTGAGGTTGAACTGAAGAATTTTGGCTAGAAGGGAGTTGCCTTTATTGTTTGTTTGTCGACAGCCCCAAGAGATGTGTTTAGCGTTGAAGTCGCCGGCAACGATGGTCGGAACGCCTTGGGGGAGTAGAAGGGGGAGTTCAGAAAGGTCTCTGTCCGAAGGGGGGGAGTAGAGAGAAATAATCCTGAGAGGACCGGAGGTTAGTGAAACTTCGATGCCTACTGTTTCTAAAGAGTTTGTGGCCAAAGGGATAGGCCTGTGTTTTACTGAGTTCCTAACTAGTATGGCGACACCGCCGGCACTGCGGTTTTCACGGTCACTTCTGTAGGAAGAGAAGTTCGGGACGAAAAGTTTGATTTTTTCGGACAGGTGAGTTTCAGTGATGCAAGCAACACCGATTGACTTATCCTCGAGGAAGTGTTCGAGTTCAGTCAATTTACCTCTAATGCTTTGAGCATTCCAGGTAACTATCCGAAGGTTGTCTGACTGGGCGGTGTTAGACATTGGTGGTTTGTTGTAGGGCGGCGACAATGCTGGCGACCATGGTTTGAACAATGACTTGAAGTCTTTGTTCCAAACTTGGGATTGCAACTACGGCTGGTGGAGTGCTCGTGTTGCGTTTTTGGGCGGGGGGTGGGGGGGCGGTTCTTAATGCCTTGGCGTAGGACATTTGGGATGGTGCTGCCAAAGTGGTAGCCGAAGGATGGGCGGTAGTTTTCGTGCCTTGGGAAGCAACGGGAGTGACGGTTTTCCTGGGGGGTGAAGGGGAGGTCTTTTTGGGAACCTTGGGGCAGCCGCGGTAGGTGGCGCGGTGGTTCCCTTTACAATTGGCACAAGTCGGATTTGCATCCTTCTTGTCCTTGGATTTGCATTCGGCCGTGATGTGGTTACGGCCGCAGAATGCGCAGACCCAGGCTGCGTGACAGTAGTTAGCTGTATGGAAAAACTTCATACAGCGGCGGCATTGGGGGACATCCTTTGTTGCCTTTTTCGGCTCAACTTTGATGTTGAGGCCGCAGAGTTTACCAAGGTCGAAAATTGCCTTGGAGTTTGAGGCGGTCTTATCTAGACGGACGGAAACAAGGGGCCAGATTTTATTACCTTTGGACATACGATGTATGCCCTTGATAATAAAGCCTTTGTGGCTTAATTCGGACTCGATGTCCTCGGTTGGGATGTCTTCGCAGACACCGCGGATAACTACATGGAGGTCAGGGTCCTGCTGTAGCTGGTTGGTAGAAAATTGGACTTTGGATTCGTCCAGGAAAGAGGATAGGCGACGAAAATCGTCGATGGAGTTCGGGTAGACTCGAATTGAGTCTTTGGTGTTTACGGACCTACGGGCGGTGATGCCGTGATTGTCCATGGCACGAAGAATTTTCGGCCAAAGGGACTTCTGTCGTATGACGATTGGTGGTGGAGACTTTTGGCTTGGACTTGGTTCTAAGTCCGATTCGTTGTCCGAGGAAGAGGAAGATGACTCGGACGAAGACAGAAAATGCTGTTGTCGGCGGCGCTTGTTAGCGCGTCGTTCTCTCGGCGGTCCGTGTGCGGTAGACGGGTAGCGGCACTTGTTACCGGGCACACGTGCGGTGTGCCGCGTAGTAACGGCCGGCTAGTCTGGCGAGCGAACGACCTCGTCGCGCCTTCGTCGATGAACACCTTGAGGAACGAACTAATGCAGGAGTGATTAAAGAGATTTATTTACAGGGACTTAAGTAAACTAAATGCTAGATATATACAGACAATACTTGAATGGAGAATAGCCTAAGTAAACTAACAGATAACAAGATATATATATACATGTATGAGCTATGCTACAAGTTGTCTAACCTAATCTTAACCTAACCTAGACATATATACACCTAACCTAACGAATAGTCGTCCGGGGCACTCACAGCACAATCACTCGCGAGTCGAACCAAAATCGATCCGGCGGAGCCGGTAGACGCGCCGGCGGGGCGTTGCCGGGAGCGGGGACAATAGCTGCGGCACCGGAGTGTAGCGCTGTCCTGACGGTGGTCGTGTGCGCTTGGGCGTGTCTGGGAGCGGCGAGACCGCAGGCAACGGAGGTAGTCGCGGGGACGGCGGCTTCCGGGGATCCTCAGGCACCTTGGATGGCTGACGGGGCTCGGGACGCGGGACGTAGGTATCCCGGAGCTCCTGGAAGACCTGGGTCAGTTGTTGGGGCGACAATGCGTGGGGCGGTCCCTGGATACGTCCTTGGTGCCGGTCTCTCCGTTGTCTCCAGCGGCGGGTCGATGCTCCTCGTCGATGGCGTGGCATTCGTACAAGATCCCCTGGGAATACGTGTGGATGTATCTGTCTACACCAAGTGGTAGCTGGTCGAACGATGCGTCGTGGCCCTGGCTAAAAAAGGTAGCCGAAGGTTGTCGTAGCAGCTCTCGTGGCTAAGCCGCAGCCGTCGGTGAATAGTGGCTAAGGCGTAGCCGACTATGGGTACCTATAGCTAAGGCGTAGCCGACTGGTAGTAGTGAGTGGCTAAGAGGGTAGCCGACTGGTAGTAGTGAGTGGCTAAGAGGGTAGCCGACTGACCTTCTGTGGCCAGGCCGGCCGCTTATATCCACAAGCGCGGCGAGTTGGCTCCGCCTACTCCCTCCACCGAGCAGCGGTCGCGCGCTGTCATTGGCTCGCACGATCGACGCGCTGCTACTATACATACTGGTGGTGGTGGAGTAGGCTCGGTTTCGGCGGCTGGCGGTCGACGGGTGAACATCGCTTTCGTCTTGGAAGGCGGAAGGGCGGCGGCGGTAACAATTCCCCCCCCGTTAAGACGAGAGCCAGATGTTCTGTTGGAGGTCTAGCGGTGTGGCGGGGCGGGTCGGAGGTGGTCGACGTGAAGCTTGTTCTGGATGTTATCCCGGAGAACTTCGTACACGTTGCCTCCTATTACTGCGGTGATTTCGTGTGGTCCGGTCCAGGTCGGTGCGAGGCCATGTTGTTTCTTGAGGTTCCTTGCCAGGACGAGGTCTCCAACTTGGAACCCTACTTGTTGTTGTGGTGGCTCGGCAACATACCTCCGTTGGTATACCTGCTGGCGCCGGATCATTTGTTGGCGGCGTTCCTCCCGGGCTTGTCCTGATGTGTCGGGGAGGTCGGGATTGGGAGTTTCTCCTAGTCCGGGACGGTTAATGGTGTAACCGAAGAGGGCCTCGCTCGGAGTTTGAAGTGTGGCGGCGTTCTGTCGGGATCGCAGGTTGAACAACACTTTGCTCAGCGCCTTATCCCAGTGCTCCGGCGGTTGGTTTCCCAGGTGGATTCTCAAACCTTTCTTGAGCTCCTGGTTCCTTCGTTCGGTAGGGTTTTCCCGGGGATGGTAGATGGCTGTGGTCCAGGGTGCGATGTGGTGGCGGCGACAATACTTCTCCCAGAGACGGCAGGTAAATTGCGGACCATTATCGGATAGTAGGAAGCGGGGATATCCATAGCGGTTGAATACCTCTTCCTCCAGGTATGCTAATATTGCCTTTGTTGGCGTGTTTGGGACCGCTTTGGCTTCTACCCATCGAGAGAATAAGTCCGTTGCAACGATGACGTATCTGTTGTTGGCCGTGGAGGTGGGGTATGGTCCCATTATGTCCACCGCTACAGTTTCCCAGGGCCGTCGGGGTGTCCTTGGCCGTAGGGTTGCCGTCTTCTGGCGGATGCCTGACTTAGTGCAGGCGCAGATGAGGCATCCCTTCACATACCGGCGGACGTCCTTCGGCAGCGTCGGCCAGTGGTACTGCGACTGGATGGCGCGGAACGTCTCGTCGCTTCCTGGGTGGCCCGCGTCGGGGTGGTCGTGGAAGAAGTGGAGGACGTGTTGTTGTAGGACCTCTGGCACTACGAGTAGGTCCCGGTTGTCCTTTCGTCGGTACAGGAGG